>NC_069505.1:122584602-122884602 GCF_027579735.1 Bombina bombina
TTTTTTAATAACAAAAAATGTTTTAATTTTTTTAAGAAAAAAAAAAGATTATTCTTTATTTTGGGGCCAATTGGGGCATTTTCAGAAAATTAACCAGAGATCTGATCTCAGGTTAATTTTCTGAGCGCTAATTACTACCGTAAGCTTGAAGTAGTAATAACCAGCCACTTGCTTTATTTGCGTGCCTGTAAACGAGGGAATTTTCCTGTTTATGGGCATGCAATAAATTAGCACTCCACTTGTAATCTGGCCCTTTATGAGGAATAGCATTTTAAGAGCATTATTGTGAATGCGGCAAGTTTATACTTCTGGAATTTCCCAATTTCAAGAGTGTTGGACATCTGGTAAATCATAATCTTTGGTCAAAATGAACCATAATAAAGAAAAATATTACTGCAAATTGTTCTTGCACAAAAATAACTTCATATCAACAAGAATTCAATAGTATCAGTACTTGCTTCTCAACTGGGAACACGGTGGGGTGGTGAGTGGCTAAAGCTTGCTCTGTTCAGCGGTATGAACAGATCACCTAAAGGCAAAGCAAAATAATCCATGGAAGTGTTGGTTTGTCAGTACAGTAGCTGGATATTTTAGGGGTATACTGGTTATTTATGGGTATAGGTAATGCCCGGTTTCAAAATGTTTGAAACCAGTAAAAAAAAAAAAAGATTCCCCCTCCACTTTAAGTCCTTGTAAATGCTCTCAAATTAGGACCATGCAGCAAAATACAGGACACCTAGGAGTTTTTTTTTTCATCACAGTTCAGATTGAATCTAACTAGTTGTTATGCTTATTTTGCTACCAAATGTTAAACCTCACATTTATCACGGTTAAATCTCATTTGCTACTCGCTTCCATCTTTTTAAAATCCCCTTAAAAAGCAATTATATATGCTGCTCAGACACCTTACACAATTTTGTATTATCTGTAAAGGTTATTTATAACACGTTGATCCTTGCTGGATGCCACTTAGCTGTTTATTTTGAGTATGTTCCATTAATTATAACTCTTTGTTCCTTGTCTTTCAACCAGTTGTTAGCCATGGTCTAATATCAGTTATTCACAATCCCTTAAATTCATTCAATATTCTATAAATGTCATATGGCACTAAATCAAAAACCTGTAGAAACCCCCAGTATATCACATCAACTGATTCATCTTTATCTATGTTCCTATTTACAATCTCAAACAAACACACATTTTTGTAAATACATGATGATTTTCACTCATGGTATCATTTTCATGAATATACTAGTGAATAAAAAAAAAACATAATAATCACCTCTCATAGCTTCCTATTCACTGATGTCATACTTACTAGTCTATAGCTTACTAGATCAACTATAGATCGCTTTAGTAACAACGGCACCACATTAGCTTTAAACCAATCATAATCTACCATAACTGACAAAATTGAACCTTAAAAATTAAGAGCATAGATTCCATTAGAGCCCTTGGGTGTATTTGATTTGGATCTGGAGATTTATTTACATTGATATTACCCCAAGTTTCTTCTTGATATCATGCACAGTCAACTAAGTTATTGTCATGATTTTCCACCTACCTAGGTATGCTTTTCTACAAAAGATAGCAATGAGAATTTTTTTATTGTATATCAGTATTGTACAGTTCAATTTATTCACCATTGAATCAACACAATATTGTAAGTAATGTAGGTCATAACAGCCTTTTACAAAATGTCCCTTGCATACAGTTTTTATAGGACTATAACAGATACAGACTCATCCTTTATAATCTCTATTCGTTATGGAAATAGGGTAATTGTGTAATTATGTATTCAGTCTTCTCAAAGTTGTAATTCTCAAGCACTCAGACATAAAGGTCCCTGAAGCAAAGTGCTTTGTGCTGTATATAAAAAACAGATTTAATAAATGATTGCAGATTCTTCCTTCGTTTGTGATTTAAATATTTAAATATACATATCTCAATAACATGTGACAACCAGAACTACATTTTCTTAATAAAACAGAATTCTAAGTAACTTCTCCTTGTAAAAGGCACTTCAATTTATCTGGATAAAATGCCATAAAAGGCAGTTATTCCTGCTTAAGTTGACCTACTTCCGTTACTCTGGTTACAAGCTGAGCGAACACTGCTTCATATATAAAACAAAATGCTCTCAGACTGCGATGAAAGTCAAGTTTTGCAGCGCAAAGAAATCTGTTACCCCATATATATAAATAAAATGTATATATATATATATATATATATATATATATATATATATATATATATATATACATACTGTATATAATGGAATAAAAACATAGAAAGCAACATTAGCATATAATTTAAATGCTACAAGATAAAACGTATTTTCAACTATAAATACAGAATAATACATTTCAGTTTTCTGAAAAGAAGATCTAGAAGAGCACACTAGATCATTTTTCTAAGATCTTTGCCCATCTTGTAATGTAAAAAATGGATGAGAAGCAGAAGACTCGGACACCTTTACAAAAGTAAATGCTTTTGGGTGAAGGAAGGGGTATATATCCTTTACAGATGGTGGTCTGGTGTGAATCAAGTATTTACTTATCTGTATACAACTGATATATAATTGTTATTGAATTTTTTTGGAGGATTATTAAAGGGACAGTCAAATCCAAAAAAACTTTCATGATTCAGATAGGGCATGTCATTTTAAACAACTTTCCAATTTACTTTTATCACCAATTTTGCTTTGTTCTCTTGGTATTCTTAGTTGAAAGATAAACCTAGGAGTTTCATATGCTAATTTCTTAGACCTTGAAGGGCGCATCTAATCTAAATGCATTTTGATAGTTTTCCCCACTAGAGGGTATTAGTGTCAGGATGCAAGGAATCAGACTGATACGAGAAGAGCAAAAATAATCACACCTTTATTAATAGCAAAAAATAATAAAAAGTCCACAAGTCAAATAACAAGCCAGGAATCAAAACCAGAGCAGGTAGTCAGATGAGGGACGTCAGACAGCCAGGTAATACACAGGAGCTCTCACAAACAGGTCTGAGACAACGCAAGGGCAAAGCATACTGAACAGAGGCCCTTTAAATAATAAGTGATGACATCACAATTCTGAGACTGCATCCTGTCTCACACAGATGATGTACACCATTCTGGCAATAAAAGGAAGTGCAGGAAATAAGCAGCATCACACAGTATGCACCAGAGTCAGCAAGAGAGGTGAGTAAAATGGCTGCCAGCAGCACATGGCAAACAAAACATGGGAAAAACCCTGACAGTACCCTCCCCTCAATAACCCCTCCCCGCAGGAGGACAAAAAGCTTATTGGGGAAACGGGCATGGAAGGCACGGAGGAGGGCAGGAGCATGAACATCAGAGGAGGGAACCCATGAATGCTCCTCTGGACCGTAGCCCCATCCAGTGAACCAAATACTGTACGCGGCCCCTGGACATACGAGAGTCAATAATGCTGCTGACCTCATACTCCTCATGGTTGTTAACAAAGATAAGACGGGGACGAGGCAACACAGTGGTAAACCGATTACAAACCAATGGTTTCAAGAGGGAGACATGAAAAACATTGGAGATACGCACTGCAGGAGGAAGGTCAAGAGCATAGGCCACAGGATTGATCTGTCGGAGTACTCGAAAAAGACCAACATAATGGGGGACAGTTTATTGGAAGGCACACAAAGGTTCAAGTTGTGGGAGGACATCCAAACTCTCTCACCAACCTGGTAGGAAGGTGTGGGCAGACGCCTACGATCAGCCTGGAACTTTTGGTGCTGCATAGAACGATGAAGGCAATCCTGAATCTGCACCCACGTGGAACAGAGTTGCCGGAGATGCTCCTCCAAAGCCGCAATACCCTGAGACATGAATGAATCGGGCAACAAGGATGGTTAAAAAACATAATTCGCCATGAACGGGGATAACTTAGAGAAAGCATTAATAGCACTAATACGAGCAAACTCTGCCCAAGGTAACAGTTCAGACCAATTATTGTGGTGATCTGAGACATAGCAACGGAGGAACTGTTCCAGAGCTTGATTAGACTGTTCCACAGCCCCATTGGATTGAGGGTGATATGCCGAGGAGAAGGAAAGCTGGATCCCCATTTGAGCACAAAAGGAACGCCAAAATCTGGAGACAAACTGGCTACCCCGGTCCGACACTATCTCCTTGGGTAACCCATGTAAACTGAAGACCTCCCGGGCAAAAATTGAAGCAAGCTCCTGAGTGGTAGGCAACTTCTTCAAGGGAATGCAATGTGACATTTTAGAAAAACGGTCAACCACAATAAGGATAACAGTATTGCCATTGGAAACAGGGAGCTTGACAATGAAGTCCATGGAAAGATGTGTCCAAGGATGCTCACCATTAGCAATAGGTTGAAGAAGACCCACAGGAAGATGTTGAGGAGTCTTATTCTGTGCACAAACTGAGCAGGAGGCAACATATGCAGCAACATCAGAACGATGAGCTGTCCACCAGAATTGTCGAGTGAAAGAGCAAATCATTTGGTTCTTGCCTGGGTGACCTGCGGCTTTAGGATAGTGGTAAGTGTGCAAAAGTTTAGTTTGAAGATTCTCAGGAATAAAACACTTACCACTAGTTTTCTCAGGAGGTGCATTGGTTTGTGCAGTCAGGATCTCCTCCCCCAAGGGAGAAGTCAAATTAGTACGTATGGTAGCCAAAATATGGTCAGGAGGTATAACAGGAGTAGGTACAGACTGCTCCTTGGATAGAGGCAAAAATTGTCAAGAGAGGGCATCAGCCCTAACATTCTTACTACCAAGCAGGTAGAAGACCACATAATTAAACCGAGACAAAAATCATCTGGCCTGTCAGGGCGACAAACGTTTTGCTTCAGATAGATAAGTTAAATTCTTGTGGTCAGTAAGAATGTGCACTGGCACGCTAGTACCCTCGAGTAGATGCCTCCATTCCTTTGGTGCCAAAATTATGGCCAGTAATTCCCTGTCGCCAATTTCATAATTGCACAATTTCTTAGAGAAGAAACCACACGGATGCAAGGAACCGTCAGGCGTAGGACATTGAGACAAGAGGGCACCTACTCCAGTCTCAGACGCATCGACCTCAAGAACAAAAGGCAGGACAGGGTTAGGATGAGCTAGAACTGGAGCGGCAGCAAAGGCAGTCTTAAGATTATCAAAGGCCTTAATGGCAGTAGGTGACCAATGGAGTGGATCATTCTCTTTACGGGTCATGTCTGTGATAGGTTTGAGCAAAGAAGAAAAGTTTTTAATAAACTTTTTATAGTAATTGGAGAAACACAAAAAACGTTGAATAGACTGAAGACCAACTTGGCGAGGCCACTGCAGAACTGCAGATAACTTGTCAGGATCCATGCAGAACCCTGCAACGGAGATAACATAACCTAGGAAGGTTACTTGAGTCTGATGGAACTCACATTTCTCGAGTTTACAAAACAGGCCGTTCTCACGTAGTCTCTGAAGAACCCGTGTAACATCAGAACGATGAGCCTCAAGTGTGGGTGAGTGTATGAGGATGTTGTCTAAGTACACCACAACACACTGTTGCAACATATCTCATAGGACATCATTAATAAATTCCTGGAAAACAGCAGGAGCATTACATAGGCCAAAGGGCATTAAAAGATACTCATAATGCCCGCTCCTGGTGTTAAATGCTGTTTTCCTTTCGTGGCCCTCCTTGATCCTAACGAGATTGTACGCTCCTCTCAAATCAAGTTTAGTAAAGACTGTAGCTCCCTTGAGGCTGTCAAAGAGTTCTGTAATGAGCGGAATAGGGTAAGCATTCTTAATGGTAAGACGATTAAGACCCCTATAATCGATGCATGGTCTTAACTCGCCACCCTTTTTCTTCACAAAGAAGAAGCCAGCCCCTGCAGGAGAGCAGGATTTGAGGATGATCCCCCGTGACAGAGCATTGGCAACATACTCCTCCATAGCACAATTCTCTGCAACAGACAGAGGGTAAACCCGGCCCCGAGAAGGAATGGCTCCGGGTTGCAGGTCTATGGCACAATCATAAGGCCGGTGAGGAGGCAAGGTACTGGCACGCAATTTGTCAAAAACGTCTAGGAACTCTCGGTACTCCTCTGGCAATTGAGATACCAAATAAGTGCACAAGACTTTAACTGGTTTCCGAAGACAAGTGGAAATACATTGTGGAGACCATGACAAAATTTCGGACCTACGCCAGTCGAGACTGGGATTGTGCTTTTGGAGCCGGGATAACCCAGAACAACTGGAAAATGCAGAGCGTTTATCACATGGAACTGGAGGGTTTCAAAATGGAGAGTCCCAACAGCCATGGATAATGGAGCAGTTTCGTGAGTAACAAGTGCGGGCTGAAGGGGCCTGCCATCAATGGCCTCAATGCAATAGTCGTATTTCTGCTGAGAGCAAGCCACACAGAAATGTAAGCACCATGTGTTCCACACACTGCTGAAAGGCTTGCATTTAGTGTATTGTAGGAAGTGTTACTGCCCATTACTAGAGGATCTCACTATCCCTCTAAACAGACTGTGCTCCAGCTCCTCCCACCAACTGCAGCAGCGTTTACTAAGGGGTTTCTGTTCTTTGTCCAGGGGGACCTTAGTTCCACCTGCAAAAATAGTGGAGGAACTCCGTTCCCAAATGTTCCAGCTTGACTTGACGCCTGTTAACAAGTGTGTATTTGTTATGAAACAAATGCACATGTCTAATGATTATATATATATATATATATATATATATATATACACACAGTATCTCACAAAAGTGAGTACACCCTTCACATTTGTGTAAATATTTTATTATATCTTTTCATGTGTCAACACTGAAGAAATACCACTTTGCTACAATGTAAAGTAGTGAGTGTACAACCTGTATAACAATGTAAATTTGCTGACCCCTCAAAATAACTCAACACACAGCCATTAAAGGGACACTCAGGTTAAATTAAATTTTCATGATTTAGATACAGCATGTAATTTTAAACACATTTCCAATTTACTTCCATTAAAAAAAATGTGCACAGTCTTTTATATTTACAATTTTTGAGTCACCAGATCCTACTGAGCATGTGCAAGAATTCACAGGCTATACGTATATGCATTTGTGATTGGCTGATTGATATCACATGGTACAAGGGGAGTGGAAATATACATAACTTTGAAATTTGTTATAAAAAAATATACTACTCATTTGAAGTTCAGAGTAAGTGCTATTGCATTGTCTTGTTATCTTGCATTTGTTGATTATGGAAATCTAATGTGTTGACTGGTCCTTTAATGTCTAAACCGTTGTCAACAAAAGTGAGAGTTCACCCCTAAGTGGAAATGTCCAAATTGGGCCCAATTAGCCATTTTCCCTCCCCGGTTTCATGTGACTCGTTAGTGTTATAAGGTCTCAAGTGTGAATGGGGAGCAGGTGTGTTAAATGTGATGCTATAGCTCTCACACTCTCTCATACTGGTCACTGGAAGTACAACATGGCACCCCATGGCAAAGAACTCTCTGAGGATCTGAAAAAAAGATTTGTTGCTCTACATATAGATGGTCTGGACTATAAGAAGATTGCCAAGACCCTGAAACTATGCTGCAGCAAAGTGGGCAAGACCATACAGCGGTTTCACAGGACAGGCTCCACTCAGAACAGGCCTCGCTATGGTCAACCAATGAAGTTGAGTGCACATGCTCAGCGTCATATCCAGAGGTTGTCTTTGGGAAATAGACGTATGAGTGCTGTCAGCATTGCTGCAGAGGTTAAAGGGGTGGGGGGTCAGCCTGTCAGTGCTCAGACCATATGCCGCACACTGCATCAAATTGGTCTGCAGGGCTGTCATCCCAGAAGGAAGCCTCTTCTAAAGATGGTGCACAAGAAAGCTCACAAACAGTTTGCTGAAGACAAGCAGACTAAGGACATGGATTACTGGAACCATGTCTGGTGGTCCGATGAGACCAATATAAACTTATTTGGTTCAGATTGTGTCAAGCGTGTGTGGCAGCTACCAGGTGAGGAGTACAAAGACAAGTGTGTCTTGCCTACAGTCAAGCATGGTAGTGGGAGTGTCATGGTCTGGGCCTGCATAAGTGCTGCCGGCACTGGGGAGCTACAGTTCATTGAGGGAACCATGAATGCCAACATGTACTGTGACATACTAAACCAGAGCATCCCCTCCCTTTCGGAGACTGGGCCGCAGGGCAGTATTCCAACATTATAACGACCCCAAACACACCTCCAAGACCACTGACTTGCTAAAGAAGCTGAGGGTAAAGGTGATGGACTGGCCAAGCATGTCTCCAGACCTAAACCCTATTAAGCATCTGTGGGGCATCCTCAAACGGAAGGTTGGTGAGCGCAAGGTCTCTAAAATTCACCAGCTCTGTGATGTCATCATGGAGGAGTGGAAGAGGACTCCAGTGGCAACCTGTGAAGCTCTGGTGAACTCCATGTCCAAGCGGGTTAAGGCAATGCTGGAAAATAATGGTGGCCACACAAAATATTGACACTTTGGGCCCAATTTGGACATTTCCACTTAGGGGTGTACTCACTTTTGTTGCCAATAGATTAGACATTAATGGCTGTGTGTTGAGTTATTTTGAGGGAACAACAAATTTACACTGTTATACAGGCTGTACACTCATTACTTTACATTGTAGCAAAGTGACATTTCTTCAGTGTTGTCACATGAAAAGATATAATAAAATATTTACAAAAATGTGAGGGGTGTACTCACTTTTGTGAGATACTGTGTGTATATATATATATATATATATATATATATATATATATATATATATATATACATACATACATAACGGCATACCTCTTTTCATTGCGCTTTGCATTGCAGAGATTGCTCTTTTTACAAATTGATTGAAGGTTTGTGGCAACTCTGTCAAGCAAGTCTATTGGTGCCATTTTTCCAACATATAAACACATGAATACACATGATTAGACATATATACACACAGGACCGTCTTTAACACAGGGCAAAAGGGGCAGCTGCCCAGGGCCCAGTTTCTGTTGAGGGGCCCAAGAGTCCTAAAAAATGGTTCATACTAGACTGCTGATTTGACATGGGGAACACACACAATCAGTCCTAATACTGTCACAGTCAAAAGTACTCTGCTTATATATATATTTTTTTTTTAAACTGTGCCAGACCGTGCCGGTGTCATGTGATATGCCAAGCTATTGCCATGTGCTGTTTTAGATGTGCACTGTGCAGCACTGAATGCAAAGCCCTAACTTGGCATCCAGCCATTCCCACTGCATCATAAAAGGTCCTACTGGGGTTACCACTGTTACCAGGTAAATGCTCTGGTGGTAGGGATTGTTTCTGGGTAGGGCTGACTGTAGGCGCATGCAGCTGGAGCGGCAAGCACGTGAGGATTTGAGCATCTGTGCAGCTGCATACACTGCTCTCTTCAGTCTTGAGGCTGTGTGACTCATCTCACACTGTATCCATGCAGCCTTGGACAGACAGCATCCAGTCTGCTGGTCCCCTTAGCCCTGCTCTTTCTGCTGTGGCCCTAAGATCAACTAACTGAAGTTTGTTAGGGGAACAGTGCTTTGTAGAAAGGTGTCAGTGGGAAGAATAAGTGAGTGCACACACACCCCTCCCCATGCAGCATTGTCGAGTGAAAGGTGAGAGGGAACTTGTTCCTAGCAAATAAGTGACATGTGCTGCTGTGGTTGATGTATAGTGTCATGATGATACTTCACACATTAATGTAAGGTTTATTTTTATAGTTTTTGTTTTCTCTCTGTCTCAGATTTTACAGCTTCCCATAGTAGTTCTGCTGTTCCAGTCAGTAAACATATACTGCACCTCCATGCTTCCTCCTCAGTCTTTACCTTGCTTTGCTACTGTTGGCTGCCCTAAATCTCTTTAACCAACTAACCTCACACCAGAATCACATTCAAAAGAATATTAAATGAATCCACAGTGGAGGAATTTATATATTTATTTACTTATTAGTTCTGCTTAGGTCCAGTTTCACATATTGCAATTTATTTCATTTTTTTAAATGATTAGCTCAGTAGTGGATAATCCACTGCTGGGCTAATAGTAAAAAAAATGATTTAGTTGTTTTTTGGGATGTTGGGGTGGAGAGCGAAATTGCATGGGGGGGCCCCAAGACAATTTTCGCCCTGGGTCCAGTCAATATTAAAGACGGCCCTGTATACACACATCACCAGCAAGAAGATTATGACCTACTGAAGTCTCAGATAATGGTTAGCATTTTGTTTATTAAATTTGCTTTGTTCTCTTTTGCACACTTAATATACTACATTATAGTGTAAATATAACTTTTATATCCACTGGGAAAAATAGTGTGACTTGCTTTATTGCTACATTCGCTTTATTGCAGTGGTCTGGAACCAAACCCACAATATCTCCAAGGTACGCCTGTATATATTGTAGACTTGGTTGAAGCAGGATGATTAAGTACACTCATTTGCAGTTAATGCATCTCTATATCTAAAAGCCACAAATAAACATTAAGGCATGAGGACAGCACATTAAGGAGTGGTGTGCAAACCCTTAAGTCATTAAGACCCTCTTGACTATAATTAATACAAACTCAAAAAGAATATAATCTTTGGTTTTGTATGAAAAAGCCCTAAATGTTAGTTTAACAAAATTATGTTAAAGGGCAATGCATATATACTGTAGTAAGTAGCTATAGTGGTCAATACTGCCTTTCAAATGAGAAATAATTTTAAACCAACCATGTCTAAATGTTTTGTAATTATATTAATGTATTAAAGGTATACTGAACCCAAATGTGTTCTTTCATGATTCAGATAGAGCATGCAATTGTAAGCAACTTTCTAATTTATTCCTATTAAGCTTATGAGCTGGCCATCTTTGGTTCAGCACCTGGGTAGCGCTTGCTGAATGGTGGCTACATTAAGCCAACAATCAGCAAGCGCTATCCAGGTGTTGAAACAAAGATGGACCGTCTCGTAAGCTTTAAATTCCTGCTTCTTCAAATAAAGATACCAATAGAATGAAGAAAAGTTGATAATGTGAGTAATGAGTAGTCATGAAAAAATTTGGGTTTAGTATCCCTTTAAGAAGGACATCACATAATGCTAGGTGTTCCTCCACAACATCTATGACAAAGGTAAATGCTGAAACGCATTAGATGTTAGATTCTTGTTACATCTTGGATCATTTCATGCCAATAAAGGATTGTCAGAATTATGACTTTTAATTGGGAGTGCTGAGTTTTATTCAGATTCCTCAGCAACAAGCCAGGGACTGCTCTTGTTTAGTGTAATAAATTATAGAGAAGAAAACAACTGAACATTAAGCAGAAAACAAAGGTTCAGGAAACACAAGTTCAGGAAGCGCAAACTTGATTATTAAAGCCATTTATATTAACAGTTCTCTTATTATTAATATTTTGCTGATACCTCATAAGTGACCCCACTGTCAGTGCCGGCATCCCATGGGATGAGATCTTGGACCACTTTTTGTACCCAGCCACATTCCTTGGTGCAGAGATCCTCAGCAGACAATCCAACATTCCAGTCCGGGCTTGGCCCCAACATGGTGAGAAAAGACATCAGATGACGAGTCCTGTCCACAGAGAATTCAGCTGATGGTGCAGCTCTCCTATAAGGGGGAAACAAAAGTGTTTCAAAAACAGTAATATTGTCATGATCACAATGTTTAGCTGTACAGGGTTACAGTAACAGAAAAAGGGCCTGAATATCTAAAGCTCTCCACTTATCTAACAAGTCTCGTCAGTATTGAGAGGTCCTTCAAATCATTTTAGAAACACAACATTTAGTTTCAAAAATGTTTATCTAGCTATGCTGACTTCTGAATGTGAAGGAGAGACACATACTTTGTAATATAATGCTATAAAAACAGACTTTGTGTGAATTCTCTCCATGCTGGCAAGTTTTTGTTTATCGGGCCCAAAATGAGGTACCTAGGTACTATCTATGATACTGACGTCATATGTCATCCTGGGATATTGTACATAATTCCAAAAATAATTTCTTCAAAAAGGCATATATAGAAGAAAAGGTATGAAAATGGTGATTTTCCAAAAAAATAAATAAAAAAATATTATAAACAGTAATTTCCTAACCTTTAAAAGACATGAAGCTTTCAGTTAAAAAAATAATAATAAACTTTTTCAGTTTACTTCATTCTCGTTGTACGCTTTGTTGACTAGAATACATAGGTAGATAGCCTAACCTGCATGTGTCTGGGGTAAATGTGGCAGCAATTTTGTAAGAATGCTTTTAAACACTAGATGGCAGAATTATTTTTGCAATCTGTTATAACATTGTTGAAAGCATTCTTGCTAAACTGTTGCCATTTAGGTTTTCAGACATGTGCACACTCCTCAGATTACCTACCTGCTTTTCAACAACTACACCAAGAAAATAAAGTAAATTTAATAATAGAAATAAATTGAACAGTGTTTTTTGGGTTCCACATCCCTTTAATATGTCTAGTATGTACAAGGAGACAAGGGAGATGATTGATATGATAGAAAACTTCAAATATAATAAGCCGGGTGTGCCTAAAAAGAATATTGGGATCTACCAGTATGTCACAAGTGTTCTGTGATTTCCCATTCCCCTCACAGCCAATAGTGTTCCTTATGGACTTAAGTTAAAGGGACAGTCTAGTCAAAATTAAACTTTCATGATGTACATAGGACATGCAATTTTAAACAACATTCCAGTTTACTTTTATTATCAATTTTGATTTGTTTTCTTGACATTCTTTGTTGAAAGTTAAACCTAGGTAGGCTCATTTGCTAATTTCTAAGCCCTTGAAGGCCTCCTCTTGACAGGTTTTCACAGCTAGATAGCACTAGTTAATTTGTGCCATATAGATAACATTGTGCTCACTTCTGTGGAGTTATGTATATGTATAAGTCAGCACTGATTAGCTAAAAGTCTGTCACAAGAACTGAAATGAGAGGGCAGTCTGCAAAAGCTTAGATACAAGGTAATCTCAGAGGCAAAAAGTATATTATTATAACTTGGTTATTCAAAATGGGGAATAGGTAATAAAGGGATTATCTATCTTTTTAAACAATAACAATTCTGGAGTAGTCTGTCCCTTTAAAAAATGTTTTACACAAGTATATTCTACACCACTACTGTGGCCTCAATTAATAACAAAGAGTGAATCATCACAATAATATTAGTCCATCTGTTCTGTTAAACGGAGATCAATTTTGTGCAAGCACAGGTTTTCTATTACTTAGCTTATGTGTAAGGTGATCACACTGACAAACTACCCTAGTATGGGCACCCATACAATAACCCATTTAACATATTTCAGGAGGGGGATATTTGAAAGTAATAAAAACAAATGGCTTTGATTCAAAGTTGTTGGATAGCAAGGTTCAAAAGTAATCAGCAAACTGTTTTACTGAAAGTGTAACAGATACCAGAAATAGCTTTCAAGCAGATATGACTGGAAGAAAGTGAAAGGATTTACAATGTTCCTAGGATACACAAAAGGATAATAAAAAACATTTATAATTTCAAAGGGATATACAGTAGATAGAAAAGTTGAGAGTTTGTGCATCAAAATAAATATGTCTTTGTATCTACCTCTATGAATATATTTAGTGGGCGTTATCTGTGCTGAGTTTATTCCAGTCCATTAAATGAGCCATGTAAAGTTTCTTTCATAGCTTTTGGTGTTTTTAAAATCTGAGGTCATGCCAATTTACTTAAAAACCATATGAAAACCATTAGAAAACCCAATCATTGCCTGAGATTCAATAAAACATGTTTGTTAAACTAATATCTTGCAGAAAAAAAAAAACTCCACAACAAATTGGGGAAATCAGAAAAAAAATACTACCCTCCCATCATCACAGTCGTGAGTTGTGCGTCAATCTCTATTATACTAAAAGGAGCAGCAGCTATCTATAAACGGTTCACTTCTCAGTGCATAGAATAAGTTAAGGTAAGGAATACCCAAACAGCAAAATGGTGCAAAAGCCAGGCGAGTCTCCAGGCACTGTAGTATGTTAAAAGTTCATAACTTTATTGAAAACCAAAAAGGCAATAAAAACAGAGTGAGCATAAAAACGATAGACAACCCCGTCTATCGTTTTTATGCTCACTCTGTTTTTATTGCCTTTTTGGTTTTCAATAAAGTTATGAACTTTTAACATACTACAGTGCCTGGAGACTCGCCTGGTTTTTGCACCATTTTGCTGTTTGGAAATTCATTGTTACCAGGCTCGAATCTCGGCACTCAGGTGAATAGCTGGTGTATGGGGCTACGATCGAGTAGCAGGGAATCCTATTGGCTCAGGAGACGACCCACGTCACAGACCGGAAACGCCCAACAACGCTCGGCCATTGCGTGCAAACAAACTAGCACTACGGAGGCTGTGGAGTGGCATACCCGACTGATGGATGTTGCAGCATAGGACAACGACCTCTACGAGTGAGGTGCTTGTGGTACAGGAGCGGGGCAGGATCTTTCAAAGGCACTCTGGTGATAAGCTCAAGTAGCAAGTATGGTGAGTTATACACCATCCCAGTTTTAAGCCGTTTTTACACCTGCCATACTGTAGACCCAGCTTTCTTTATGTCCTTACATACAATGCACAGTTTGCCAGTTTAACTACTTGGACAGGACTTATTTCCCTCCCCATACACCACACACCTTGAGCTACACTGGGAAGAGTTTTCTGCTTAAAGGTAAGGAATACACCTAATTTAAAGAATAACGAATATATTCATTAATTAATGTATATTCGTTATTCTTTAAATTAGGTTGTATTTATTCGAATAGTTATTTCATTAAAATGAAATGAATGTCTGCATTTTCGTTACAAATTGACATTGAAATGAATGCACATCCCCAGGATTTATTATTCTTACCTTTCATATTCTAATATGTACACTATAAATACTACAATGCAACATGTATGCAACACAACTCACCAGGTAAAATGCTTGTTGCTGCATTTACACCATCAACTAACTCCGGTCCCTACCGTTCGAAAATATATCGCTCATTCTCCATTAAGGTTTGCGACATATCAGAGACCACCACCAGTACTGCAAGCTGCTTGTTTTTTTTTGCCAAGTTTTCCCTCTTGATGTCTGAAAATCTCTTCTTACATGAATGGACATCTCTAGGAAAGAGGCCATAAGCGGACACCTACTGGCTATATTTTTTCATAGCTCTGCTTTCCAATATCTAGAGGTTTGGCTTACCCGTTTGCCAATAATATAATCATTGTAGTGTAAGAATATCTACAAGAACAACATTTTACTGATAGCAGAATTGCACATGGGGCACAGACTTGGTGCAACCAGCAGCTGAAATAATTAGACTTCAAGGACAAAACAAAATATATAAATATAAATTTTTGTTGCGCCCAATTTTTATACATGTCGCAACTTACTCGCAATAATGTATCATTCTTTATAACAAGAGCAGCCTGTTTGATAAATACACTTATCCGCCGTTTAGACTGGCTTCTAATTTATTAATCATCATCACTTATCGTGCCCGAATTGATGCAAATACATCCTACTCTATTTTGATGTCAGACTGTAATTTGAGGCATTCAAATTGACTCAAATTGATGTGGAGATTAATAAATGGAGCCCTCTATTTGAATCATTAAACTTTAATTTTGACATCTGTAAGTATAGAAAGGGTGAATTTTCCTGCTTTTTGATTTTCAATTATCATTAGTTTTCTTTTTATTTCACTGTAGAAATCATTGCTAAGAATAAATGCAAGTAACATTAACAAATAATTACTTTTCAAGAAAAATAAAAATAATTTACTTTGGATATTAATCATCTGTGATTTTCCCCAGAGCTTGTTCTGCTGTAACATATAAACTTGCCTGTGGTTATGGATGTTAAAAAGTACACGTGGCAGAAAGCATGCTGCGTCCAGTGTTCTCAACAGCTATACAATGCCAGCTGGAGCTAAAGTATTCAAACATCTAAATTACTGAGAAGGTCATCATATAGAGAGGCAGATACAGCAACTGTGCCAAGGGGTTTGCCCCAATCTCTAAGCTGGCAATAGCAATACTATTTTATTCACAATAACCTTCCAGTGGTAAACGATTCATGATAAGATAATTACATTCCAATATGTTTTATGTGATGTCACAATTACTCCTTCACTTTTAAATAGGCCAATGTGTAAAATTATTATATAAAATTATTTTTCTTTACAATGTTGGCTCATGGCTAGCATACAGGGATTAGAAAAGTCTGACATTTTCCTATGTATTTATAGGGATATGAAACACACAAAAAATATTTTGTGATTTAGCGCATCCAATTTTTATAAAAAGTTTACAAGGTTCTTCTTATTTGTTTAGTTCCCCTGGTATTCTTTGTTGAAGAGATACTTAGGTAGCCATGTGGAGCACTACATGACAGGAAATTGTACTGCCATCTAGTGCTCTTGCAAATGGATAACATTCTTATAAAATTGCAGCCATATAGTGCTCCAGTCATGTGAATGGGCCAGATCTTACATTCCCTGCTTTTCAACAAACGATACCAAGGGAACGAATAATACTTTGAAACAGAAGTAAATTAGAATGTTTTTTTAAATTGCATGCACTGTATGAATCATGAAAGAAAAAAATATGGTTTTCATGTATCCCTTTAAGGGGTTATGTCAGGGTTTTTCCCTGTTGTGTTTGCCATGTGCTGCTGGCAGCCATTTTACTCACCTCTCTTCCTGACTTGGTGCATTGTGGGGGATGCTGCTCACTTCCTGCACTTCCTTTTATGGCCAGACTGGTGTGCATCATCCATGTGAGACAGGATGCAGTCCCAGAATTATGATGTCATCACTTATTACTTAAAGGGCCTCTGTTCAGTATGCTTTGCCTTTGCGTTTTCTCAGACCTGTTTGTGAGAGTTCCTGTGTATTACCTGGCTGCCTGACGTCCTTCCTGATCCCTGGCTTGTTCCTGACTCTGCTGTTTTCCTTGTTCCTGATTCCGGCTCGTCTGATTATTCACTTTGGCTCCTTACTCTGCTCGTCTGACTACCAGCTCTGGTTTTGACTCCTGGCTTGTTATTTGACTTGTGGAATTTTTATTATTTTTTGCTATTAATAAAGGTGTGATTATTTTTGCACTTCTCGTCTGTCTGATTCCTGGCACCCTGACAGGTTATTACATAGTTTTATTCTTTGTAGGGGTTAAAAATACAGGGACTGTTCACAATCTTGCACTTGTTTTTAGCAGATAATGATTTCTGAATGTTAAACAATATTGCCACTATGTTTTTTTCCAGTGATCACAATCATAACGATTCTTATTGCTGCCGCCAAAAAAAATCACACAATTATTATCTGCCTTGTTAATTTTACAATTTTGTAATTAAAAACAAAACGTCCCCCTGTGAGGTATGAGGAGTGTCACATTCACTATACTTTTATTTGTGAGCATGCTATTTCTATACATGTATCTTCCATGTCATGTTGTATCTGGACTCAAAATAAAGTTAAAAAAAAATGTCCATGATTAAGGACCAATAAAATGTCAATTGCTGGGGTTACATCACATGTTGAAGGACTTACATGTTGGTTTATACCTTTTTATGGTGGTTATTATACATGACGGGTGTAATTGACCACTAAACCATGGAAATATCAGTGAATGTTTCTCTATGGGATTTGAATTTTTTTTGTTCAGTTCATTCAGTAGGGAGTGTTTGTATACGGCGGCATTATCATCCAATATTCTGGGAATAATTTCAGTGCCTCTTGCCCATGCAAAAAAACTGAGATACATTCAAAAATGTGAGTGTATTTATTTAAAAAGTCAAAAACTGTTGTCCATGGTTTATCAATTCGATAAGCAAAAAAATAGCCCTTTAAATTTGACATTAAGAATCAAGGGAGGTGGACTTCCTGTGGGAGGAGCGTGTAACAGGTGCAGCAGGTGTACACGCTGATACTCTGTGAGAGAGAGCCGCTTCCAACTTACCCCGCCACTGATTCTCCTATTGTCGGGAACGAATAGACCGCTTGGGGGGAGCAAACCACCTTCGTCGGAAGTCCCCCGTAACCGAGTTTGGCCGCCTGGTATCGGCCACTACCACACACACCGGACTCTTTAACTGCAGCAGCAGTAATTGAAAGAAGACACAGCGGAGGTTTGAGTGCCTTCAATAGCCCCCGGAAGCCGCTGCACAGACTGTACTAAGGACGGAATATAGTTCTACACTTTGGGCAGCGCACGTCGATCAGCTGTTTCACCCGGAAGCAGACGGGAGGTGTCCTACCTGAGACCGGGTAAGCGGTGAGACAAAGGGGAAGACGGAGCACGTAGATCCAGGACGGCAGACGCGCAACAGGGCAAGCAAGTATAGCCTATGTAGCGATACGCTTTAGTCTGTGTGCCTATAGGAGATACAGATTCCTGTACCTCTCTTCAGAACTATTAGTACGGTGTGGAATGGGGGCAGAAGAATTGTAAAGTTTGGAGTATAATTGAAAGACATTATTGGTTCACTTGAGTGGTGGGGTAGCTGTGAGACCCTGAGTATATGTGAAGTATGGATAGTATTGAGTCCTCGCTGAAAGAACCTGGTCACATATAAAATACTAGTGGCGGACACCGTTATTTTTTTTCTTATATGTTTTTTGCCTGGTGACGATAATACAAAAGGAGAGGAGGTCAGCTTTCCCTTTTGTTTGCCTAAGATCTGTGCGGTGGAAACTGAGTTTATAAAAACTGGCAATAAGCGATGAACTAACAGTGGCTGTTAACTCCTTCCCCTAATAGATACTGACATTCTTTTTGGAAACCCCTGAAGGAGAGAACAGGACTTTGCTTAAAGTTTATATTAAAGAAGGGGAGAGTGAGAAAGGGAAGGAACTTTGACCACTAACAGTCTGAATTGTATACGCTGACTTCTAATGATTATTGCATATAACAAATTGTAACATTTACTGCCTGTTTTGTGCGCTGTTTTTTTTCAGGCATAACATAATTGTTCCTTTTTGTGGGGTCATAGGAGAGAGAAGGAAATCAAGTCAGATTATAAGTTGAGATAGGGAATTAGGGGAGATTGCACGTTATATATATAGTCACCTCACATTTATTTAATTGTTTTTTTTTTTTTTTTTTTTTTTTCACAATCCATAAGCTTTAGAAGCCTCACTAAGATCCCTGAATGGACACCCTTCCACTTACACAGTCCGTTTTTTAAGGGTCAGTGCTGTTAAACACATTTACACATTTTTTGCAGCATCACCACCAAGTATTGTATCTGAACCACTCTGGTTTAAGAGAGTGGCCTATCTTCACTTTCTAATTTTTTCTTTGTTCTTTCTCTCTAGGGGATAAGGAAGGGTAAAGGGGGAAAGGGTAGAAAGGGTATTACACTAAGCACACATCAACACTTATTTTTTTTAATTATTTTTCATGGAAAGGTACATCCCTAATCTCAAAGTCAGATCACCCATGATGCCCCCCAAAAAAGATAAAAAGTCTAAAACAACACAAGAGATAGGGTTGGAGGACAATATGGATACTCAATCGGCAGGTAGTGAGAAACAGCTGACACTCAATCAGCTGGCAGAGATGCTCCTACCCCAATTTGAATCTGTGAAGAAGGAGATAGCCGCCTTATCTAGTGAGATTAGATCATTCTCAAATAGGATATTAGAAGTAGAGGAAAGAATCTCAGTAGTTGAGGACAGACAGAATGCACAAGATTCCAATTGGTCGAATTATGAAAACAAGATAAAAATGATGCAAACTAAGATAGAGGACCTGGAGGACAGGTCCCGTAGAAATAATATACGCATAATTGGACTGCCTGAGTCAAGTGAGTATCAAGATTTGGTAACATTTGCTTCAGTCACTCTACCTCAATTACTTGGAGTGCAGCCCGCTGAAAAAATACAAGTAGAAAGAGCACACAGAACAGGAATTGTAAGGGATTCTCAAGAAGGTAATCCACGCCCTAGAATGGTGATAGTCAAGTACTTACATTTTCAACATAAATTACAGATTATGAGACACTATAGAAAGATTCAGGGGTTTAAGATAGGTAAAAATCCTGTCTTTTTATTTCAGGATTTCTCAAGTGAAACTTCCTCAAAAAGGAAAGTTATGGCACCCTATTGCTCAAGTTTAATTAAAGCTGGAATTCAGGCAAATATGAGGTATCCAGCCAAAATTGTAATTTTCTCAGAAGGAAATATGACCATATTAAACACAGCAATAGAAGCAAAAAAATACTGTTCAGAAAAAGGTGTAGCGCTATGATAAGTACTCAGGTCTTTTAAAAAATTGGAAATATAACAATGAATGTTAGAGATGATTTTTATTTTGTCAGCGGAAAGGGGGGTTTCCCTCTTCTTTTTAAGCCCCCCCCTTTTTTTTTTTTTTTTTTTTTTTTTTTCTTTTTCTTCTTCTCTTCTCTCTCTTCCCCCGTCTTGATGGCCTTATATTGTCTGTTACAGGGATACCGTAACGGCCTTGAACACCCGATCCCGTTGGATCTCGGAAGTGGAGCAGGGCTGGGCCTGGTCAGTACCGGGTTGGGTGACCGCCGGGGAACACCAGGTGCGGTAGGCCGGACAGACTGGATCTCACTCCCGGAAAAAGAGGTAGAAAATAAACTGTTAAGGATAATGAAGTTTTTTCGTTTTAACTCGGAGTTTGAATGTTGAAGTGTGTGTCATGGAACGTAGGAGGTATTACCTCGCCCATAAAAAGAAAGAATGTGCTTAGGCTGCTAAAACGTCATAAGCCAGATATTATTTTTTTACAAGAACTGCATTTGAAGGCTACAGAAATTCAAAAGCTTCAAACAAACTGGATTACTGATATCATAGCAACCCCCTGTAATAATAGGAAATGTGGAGTAGCTATAATGTTTAATAGGAACCTATCCTATGTAATAAAGAATCAAATATTAGACCCCAGGGGGAGATATATGTTTTTACAAGTTGAAATAAATAATAGACTGTGGTCGCTTTGTAATATCTATGGCCCAAATGAAATTCAACCAGAATTCTGGGAGATGATTAAAAATAAAGCTGTTAATTATTTGGGACAAAATTTAGTGATGGCAGGTGATTTTAACGCAACCATGTATCCAGAGGTAGATAGATTTAGATATGGAGCCACTAGGAAACATAAGAGAGAAGCTAAGCTCTTACGGGAATTCACTAAGGCGTTAAATTTAAAAGATATCTGGCGCCTTCAGCACCCTGATGAGCGCACATTTTCGTGTGAATACAGAGCATTTAAAAAATTTTCTAGGTTAGATATGTTCTTGATAGATGGGAGACTCCTGACGTTGGGAATAGAGTCCCATATTGACGAGATAGTTTTATCAGACCACGCAATAATAAGTCTGCAGATTGAGGATACAATGGTCCAAGACAAGAATAGAAATACGTTTAGCTTCCCAAAATTTATGTTTCAAGATGAAAAGTTCAGGAATTTTCTATCAGAAAAATGGAAGGCGTATTATAGTCAGAATAGGTTGGATGTGAGTAGCCCTGAAGTACTTTGGGAAGCAGGGAAAGCGGTGCCGCGAGGTGAGGTCAAGGGCTATATGGTTAAGAGGAAGCGAAAGCTATCAGAGAGGGAATTCCAATTAATGAACCATCTTAAAAATTCATATAGGAGGTATGTGTTGACTCCAAACAGCGGGTCATGGAATAATTATAAAAAGGCCAAACTAGAGCGTGAGACATTTATCAGGGAAAAAGGCGCCAGGGAGGATATGCGTATAAGAGCATTCTGCCAAGGTTATCAGGGGATTGCTACGAAACATCTGGCAAAAATAATTAACTATAGGAAAAAAAATAATATAATACCAATTATTAAAGAAGGGAGTAAAAGGTATACTCAAACAATAGAGATTAGAGAGGCCTTCCACAGATATTATCAGAAACTATATGCAAAGGTAGATATAGATGAAAAGAGAATGTCTGAGTTCTGGCAAAAGATACAGCTCCCAAAAATCGAGGAAAAAGAATTAGAGTTGATGAACTCCCCTATAACAGAAGAGGAAGTGATAAAGATGATAGACCGAATTAAAACTAATAAGGCCCCGGGACTGGATGGTCTTCCGGCCGAATTTTATAAAATAATTAAGAAGGATATCTCGAAAATACTTGTGGAATTGTACAATAGTTATTTGATACAGGGGAGATTAAATTCTCGTTATTTCACAGATTCCACAGTGACATTAATCCATAAGAAAGGGAAAGCAGCAGAGGAACTGGGGTCTTATCGTCCAATTTCACTCCTAAATCAGGACTATAAGATATTAACGGCCATTATAGCAGACAGATTAAAAAAAGTGGTCGGCAATTTGATTCATAGTGACCAATCTGGATTCATCCCGGGGAGGAATGCAGTAAGAAATATGCGGAGGGTCTTAGTCACTGTGGATCATTATTATAATATATCACAGATACCGAAGAAAAAACTACCACCAGACTTGGCCTTACTCACTATCGACGCAGAAAAAGCGTTTGATTCTATTATTTGGGAGCATCTATTCTTATCCCTTAAGAAATTTGGCTTTGAGGGGAATATGATTCAGTTAATTAAAAAGATTTATGCCTATCCTAGGTCTCAACTATTAGTAAATGGTGAACTATCTCAGTTTATAACGTTGCAGAGAGGGACTAGACAGGGGTGTCCCCTGTCGCCCTTACTTTTTAATCTAGCGCTAGAACCTCTGGCTATTCACCTTAGACAAGAACTAACGGGAATTGAATGTGGGGGGCATAAAGTTGTAATCTCTTTATATGCCGATGATATTATGTTATTTCTACAGAATACGAAAGAAAGTATTCCCAAATGCTTGGCAGTTATTAATAATTTTTCCACATTCTCTGGTTATAGAATGAATAAGCAAAAGTCAGAGTTGCTCTGGATAAACCAAACAAGAACAAGTCCGACGCAACACGGGTTTAAAGTGGTAAATTCGTTAAATTACCTCGGCATAAAAATAAGTAAGAACCCAAAAGAATGGTATAGTCTTAACTATGGGGATTATTTTGACAAATTAGAAGGGAAACTAAGCAAGTGGAAGATTCAATATCTCTCGCTCTCTGCAAAAATAGTCTTAATTAAAACAATTGCTTTCCCCCAATTATTGTTTTTAATGCAAAATTTACCGCTGTTGATCAACAGACGTGATATTGCAAGATACAATAGTACATGCGCTCAATTTATATGGGGCAAAAAAAAAGGCTGGATTGCGATTAAGAAGTTGGTCCAAAGTAAAAGATATGCGGGTTTGGCTTTACCGGACATTGTAAAATATAATATAGTAGCCCTTATGAAATTTGGTATTGATTGGCTATCGGAAGCCAACTGTCTGACTTATTATGATATGGAATCCTCCCTGGTGAATCCATTTGATCTTAAAGCAATTTTACATTACCCGCATCGGAAATTGCCCAGCAATGTTAGCTCATTGCTGACTTTTTCCAATGTGGTTTGTGCATGGCAGAAATTCTGCGGATTAGTGGGTCAAGAGATATACATGTCTAAATATCTACCGCTCATTGGAACCCCTGATTTCATACCCGGGATGAATAATAATTTGGCCTTTAAAATCTGGTCTGCAAAAGGGTTACGCTATTTTCTACAGTTAGTCCAAAGTGAAGGGCAAGTGATACATACATTTGGGATGTTAGCTGAACAATACCAGCTACCGACTAAAACATTCTTTGCTTACTTACAAGCACGAAGTTATCTCTCGGAGAAACTACAAGCGCATAGGATGGTATGGGATCCAGGAATTGATTTAGGAGTGAAATTATACGTTGCTGGGAAGAGATCTATATCATACTGGTATAAATACTTATTAAGGATAGAAGGTAAAGAGCATCTTGATCAAAGGAAAATGTTCCTCTCGAAATATATTAATACTGTACAAGTGGAAGACATTGAAAGGAGTATTAAATTGGCTGAGGCAGCGACAAGAGTAGTGAGTTGGAAAGAATCACATGTAAAGCTCCTAAACAATTTTTATGTATCCCCTATGAGAATGAGCAAGTGGAAGCAAAACGGGGCCAAGGGAAATTGTTTTAAATGTGGTAGAGAGGGAGCTGATTTGCAGCACTGTATATGGGATTGCCCAAAAATAGGACAATTTTGGAGCAAGGTACAATTTTGGGTGAACAGGTATACACAACAGGAATACGCTCTTCAATTAAGATACATTTTTCTTCTAAAAGAATATGGGCGTTACAGAGGGGAGGGACAACTAATTAATATGGCTATTTTGGCCGCGCGGCATATGATATTTCGGAAATGGGGAGCTCCTGAAGCCCCGACGATAGGGGAGTTCGTTAATCTTATTAAACTACATATGATTATTGAAAGACAGCTCCTAACCGGAGGCACTGAAAAAGCCTATAGGCTCTTTTTTGATAAGTGGAAGAGGGTAATTCTAGCATGGCCCCAGAGGGAACAGATCCAATTTGTTTCACCCTTAAAAAATAATATCAATTTTATGATGCTGGTCGCCGGTGAGGTTCTCCCCGCATATTGGCTTTAGTGCTCTGTGTTCGGGGTGAGGGATTATCGGACTACACAGATATGAGGTAGTGTTCCATCAATGTTTCGGGGGAGGAGGGAGAGAAAGAAAGGAGAAATTTTTTCCCTTTTTTTTTTTTTTTTTTTCTCCCTTTCCCTCTTTTTCTTTCTTATTCACCCCTTTTTCCCCTCACTTCCCCCCCCCCTTTTAATTCATGATTTGACTACGCCAAAATCAACAAATATAGTGGACAGGCGCTGAACAGGAAGGATAGTTATACGAGATTAGGTATAAGTATAGGAAGCTGTGTCTTCCAATTCAGTTATGATGGCTAGAGGTTCAGTATGTGCTTTTTTTTGTTTTTTATTTTATTTTATGTTAGGTCCTCTTCTTATTTACAGATGAAAATAGGAGATATGAGGTTTATTCTTTGATCAATTTATCAGGGATAGAATAGCAGTGTTTATTTAATTTTCAGGACCGTAGTATCCCAGAAGAGAAGTGAATAGGTTTTTTGACTGTTGATATTTTTGTATCATAGCTTTTTGATTTAAATATCGACATAAGAATGTATTATGATTAATTGTGTTTCAACATAACAAGAGTGGAAATACCGGGCATAAGGGGAGAGGAGGGAAGGGGGAACAATTTCTTCCTTTTCTCCTCTTTTTTTTTTCTTTTTCTTTTTCTCTCTTCAGAATATTTGAGAATTATATTATTTGCTCTAATATGTACAACTGAAATTTTTTATGTAACAACCTTGTTATGTTCTTTTTTTTTGAAACCTCAATAAAAAAATAAAAAAAAAAAAAAAAAAAGAATCAAGGGAAATTTTATTGTGATTAGAAAAACAGGACTGATACATCTTGGGCACGATCCGATAAACGTCGTAGTTTGCGGAGCAAGCGAGGGAACCCGTGTCGTTTCAGTTTCAGCTCGCAACTCGAGCTATCCCATATACTGCGCCGTCAGATGCTAAAGTGCCGTAAGTCTGACAAACCAGCGATGTCCAGAAATCTGCGCAAGTACAAATTTCTGGCGTCGCCAGTGACTTATGGCACGTTAGAAACTGCCGGCGCCTACAAAACCTGACTAAAGTCTAAATCACCCGCACTGTCTAACACGCCTCCCTAACATAGCCCGACACGTCTAACCCTCTATCCGCTATCCCCCCTCCCTATCCTAACAATAAAATATGTATTAACCCCTAAACCACCGCTCCCAAACCCCGCCGCAACCTAATAAAGTTATTAACCCCTAAACCGCCGCCAGCTATATTAAATCTATAACCCCCTAAAGTGAGCCCCTACCCCGCCGCTATCTATTTTAAAATTATTAACCCCTAATCTAATCCCCCTACACCGCCGCCAGCTATATTAACTATATTAACCCTAATTATATTAGGGTTAATATAGTTAATATAATTATTATATTATATATATTAACTATATTAACCCTAATTATATTAGGGTTAATATAGTTAATATCGTTATAATATATATATATATATATATATATATATATATATATATATATATATTTTAAGTATAACAACCCTATCTAACTCTAACATCCCTAACTAAACTCTTATTAAAATAAATCTAATATTAATATTATTAATTAAAATATTCCTATTTAAATCTAAATACTTACCTATAAAATAAACCCTAAGATAGCTACAATATAATTAATAATTACAGTATAGCTATGTTAGGGTTTATATTTATTTTACAGGTAAATTGTTAATTATTTTAACTAGGTATAATAGCTATTAAATAGTTATTAACTATTTAATAGCTACCTAGTTAAAATAATTACCCAATTACCTGTAAAATAAATCCTAACCTAAGTTACAAATACACCTACACTATCAATAAATTAAATAAACTACAAATATCTATCTAAAAATACAATTAAATAAACTAAACTAAATTACAAAAAAAACAAACACTAAATTACAAAAAATAAAAACAAGATTACAAGATTTTTAAGCTAATTACACCTATTCTAAGCCCCCAAATAAAATAATAAAGCCCCCCAAAATAAAAAAATTCCCTACCCTATTCTAAATTAAAAAAAAGTTCAAAGCTCTTTTACCTTACCAGCCCTTAAAAGGGCCTTTTGTGGGGGCATGCCCCAAAGAAAACTGCTCTTTTGCCTGAAAAAAAAAACACAATACCACCCCCCAACATTACAACCCACCACCCACATAACCCTAATCTAACCCAAACCCCCCTTAAATAAACCTTACACTACCCCCCTGAAGATCTCCCTACCTTGTATTCACCCAGCCGGGCCGAAATCCTCATCCGATCCGAGCGATGTCTTCCAGCAAGCGGCAGTGAAGTCTTCTTCCATCCGGGCGATGTCTTGAAGCAAGCGGCAGAGAGTCTTCTTCCATCGGCGATGTCTTCAAGCAAATCGGCATCTTCAATCTTCTTTCTTCGCTCCTCCGCCGCGGAGCATCCATCCGGCACGACGACTTCCCGACGAATGAGGTTCCTTTAAATGACGTCATCCAAGATTGAACTTGAATCTGATTGGCTGATTCAATCAGCCAATCAGATTTTTCTACCTTAATTCCAATTGGCTGATAGAATCCTATCAGCCAATCGGAATTCGACAGACGCCATCTTGGATGACGTCATTTAAAGGAACCTCATTCGTCGGGAAGTCGTCGTGCCGGATGGATGCTCCGCGGTGGAGGAGCGAAGAAAGAAGATTGAAGATGCCGATTTGCTTGAAGACATCGCCGATGGAAGAAGACTCTCTGCTGCTTGCTTCAAGACATCGCCCGGATGGAAGAAGACTTCACTGCTGCTTGCTGGAAGACATCGCTCGGATCGGATGAGGAGTTTGGCCCGGCTGGGTGAATACAAGGTAGGGAGATCTTCAGGGCGGTAGTGTTAGGTCTATTTAAGGGGGGTTTGGGTTAGATTAGGGGTATGTGGGTGGTGGGTTGTAATGTTGGGGGGTGGTATTGTGTTTTTTTTTTTCAGGCAAAAGAGCAGTTTTCTTTGGGCCATGCCCCCACAAAAGGCCCTTTTAAGGGCTGGTAAGGTAAAAGAGCTTTGAACTTTTTTTAATTTAGAATAGGTTAGGGAATTTTTTTATTTTGGGGGGCTTTATTATTTTATTAGGGGGCTTAGAATAGGTGTAATTAGCTTAAAAACTTGTAATCTTTTTTTTATTTTTTGTAATTTAGTGTTTGTTTTTTTGTAATTTAGTTTAGTTTATTTAATTGTATTTTTAGATAGATATTTGTAGTTTATTTAATTTATTGATAGTGTAGGTGTATTTGTAACTTAGGTTAGGATTTATTTTACAGGTAATTGGGTAATTATTTTAACTAGGTAGCTATTAAATAGTTAATAACTATTTAATAGCTATTATACCTAGTTAAAATAATTAACAATTTACCTGTAAAATAAATATAAACCCTAACATAGCTACAATGTAATTATTAATTACATTGTAGCTATCTTAGAGTTTATTTTATAGGTAAGTATTTAGATTTAAATAGGAATATTTTAGTTTATAATATGAATTAGATTTATTTAATAAGAATTTAGTTAGGGGTGTTAGGGTTAGATAGAGTTAATATAGTTTATATAAATACTATAGTAACTATATTAACCCTAATATAATTAGGGTTAATATAGTTAATATATATAATATAATTACTATATTAACTATAATATACTTAGGGTTAATATAGATAATATAGCTGGCGGCGGGGTAGGTAGATTAAATTAGGGGTTAATAATTTTAATATAGATGGCGGCGGTGTAAGGGGTTCACATTAGGGGATAGATCAGTTAGATGGTGGCGGTTTTAGGGGCTCACAGTAGGGGGTTAGTTTATGTAGATAGCGGCGGTTTAGGGGTTAAATACTTTATTAGGGATTGCGGCGGGGGATCGCGGTTGACAGGGAGATAGACATTGCGCATGCGTTAGGTGTTAGGTTTTATTTAGCAGATTGCGGTTGACAGGTAGATGGACATTGCGCATGCGTTAGGTGTTAGGTTTTATTTAGCAGATTGCGGTTGACAGGGAGATAGACATTGCGCATGCGTTAGGTGTTAGGTTTTATTTAGCAGATCGCGGTTGACAGGGAGATAGACATTGCGCATGCGTTAGGTGTTAGGTTTATTTTAGCAGCCAGTTTAGGGAGTTACGGGGCTCCAATAGTCAGCGTAAGGCTTCTTACGGCTGCTTTTTGTGGCGAGGTGAAAATGGAGTAAGATTTCTCCATTTTCGCCACGTAAGTCCTTACGCTGTATATTGGATACCAAACTGCGCGGGTTTGGTATACCTGCCTATGGCCCAAAAAACTAAGAGCGACGGCAGAAATATACGCGCGTAACTTCTAGGTTACGCCGTATATAGGATACCAAACCCGCGCAAATATTGGCGTCGCCAGTTTTTGCGGGCGACGATTTTTATCGGATCGACCCCCTTGTGTATATGGCAATTTTCACTAAATGAAAAACGTAGTGTCTATAAACAACAAAAATATCTGATTGTACCAACATCAAAATCTGCTCATCACCAGCCAATAATATGCTGATAATTGTCAAATGATAGATTATGATCAATCTTATAGCTAGCTAGGGTAATGCACAATTGACGTGATCTAAAGAATAAGTCAAATCATAGTTTCCCAGCTTCCATGACCAGAAATCACTGCATAAACTCTACAGGTAAATCAAAAGCACACACTATGCTCTTATATGGGAGACTTTACTGAAAAAGCCAAAATACGTTAAAGGGATAGGAAAGTCAAAATTAAACTTGCATGATTCAGACAGAGCCTCTCATTTTAAGACACTTTAAAATTAGCTTCTATTTTCAAGTATACCTTGTTGAAAAATCATTTACTTTGTTCTTATGTTATTCTTTCTTGAATAGATGCTTCGGTAGGTAGCGTGCACATGCCTTAGGCACTACATGACAGGAAATAGTGCTTCTGCTAATGTATAACATTGTTGCAAAACTGCTGCAGACACGTGCACACTCCACAGCTTACATCCCCGCTTTCCATATAGCACTGCCGACACGTGCCCACTACTGAACTTACAAGAAGGATACGAAGAAAACAAATACAAATTGATAATGGCATTTAATTTGAAGGCTGTTTAAAATTGTATGTTCTCTCCGAATCATGAAAGAAAAATGTTGGGTTTTATTTCCGTTATTTTTGTTATGATTCTACTAGATAGGGGGCGCCCTTATATGGATATACAATACAAGTGAGCCAATAATTGGAACAGTAGTAGGATATAATATGAATAGATGTCTATATATTAACTAGCACAAATGAGAGGCAAATTAAAACCAAGTTATGTATATAGGAAACAATTATATCAACAATATTAACAGTAATAATACAGCATTAATCCAAATAAACAATTGATTACACACTGTAAAAAAGATAAATGAGAGTCTCTTGTTGTGAAGTAGATATAATATAGGCAGCAATCTGTAGAGGACCCGGCATGGATCCCAGGATAGCAATCTAAAAACAAGAAAAAAGACAGATGCGCCACATGGCCCAATATTGTTTGTTCCACACGGTGTGTATAGTAAAGATGTGCAAGATTACACTCACATGTATTGAAGCACTCCAAATAGTGCCATGGGAGCAGTCTGGGATCTATAACAGTCACCCAGCAGACCGACCTCTTGGAAGGGAAGGATAATCTGTAGTGTGGAAATACAAGAAGACACAAAGGTGCCTATACGTATGAGATATGAATATCTAAATATAGTGTGTGTATATGTAATTAGCGAAAACCCCAATGATCTTATTCTTGGACTTTTAAATTGGGCAATTAATACCATGTATTTGATATCGTAATAGAACGTATGATGTTTTCTCTTTGCTGTTATGGCAACCATACGCTTAGGATCTAATTATTATTGCTAGCAACTCTATATTATTTATCTACAAAATTAACAAATAACTAACGATTAGCTAAAAAAACTACATGATTTGATGTGGTGAATCACAAATAATACTAATCTACCTATACTAATTTTGGATATAAATTTGTAATAAGAAATTAGTTCATAAAGGACACATAGGTGGTCTCTCTTATTAATAAGAGATAAGGTGATGTATATATCTATACTGATATGAACATTATGTGACTAAAATATATAAGGTGTGATATAAAGAATAATGTGAAGATAAACTCCTCAGTATATGTGTGAAAAAAATACCTAATCCATATAAAACATCAGTTTATCTACAAGTGATGGGTTCAGTGGTACACCATTCACAGTGTGATAGATTCAAGTGATATTATCAGATCCTACTGGCAGTATATATAAGCAATCGCTAGTATTATGCATCAAACCATCTTTAACTGCAAATATGACTGCATTACTTTAATTTTTTAAAATTACTATCTAAGTGAAATCCAAATAAAATAAAAAATAATAAGATGTAATCTCCATATCAAAATTAACAGTGGTGATATAGTTGTCATTCGCAGAATTGTGTATAAATTGATTATTCCAAATAAGATACCTTGGGTAGGGTAATCACTCATCAAAATGAATTTAGTGGTGGATAGTATATCCAACATTAGATCCAGGAAATTTATAGTAATATTGATAACCACAAACTGTATATGGGTAAATGTGCAATTACCCTTTCTAATGCCATGAGTGCAGAGATGTCAACAATAGCTACAATATATAGACTTGGACCAGATCAAAAAATCACTAATAAACAAGATTTAAGTTTAATAAATACCATATATACCAAACGCTGGACCTATCAACTCAATCTATCAAATGTCAAAGGCGGCTAGGTCCACACATTCATTGAGACCATCCAGAACCAAAGTGTGCAATTTATGTATCCAGTAGGTCTCTCTGCGGCGCAATCTAAGCATAGGATTGTGACTATTGCAAGAGATCTGTTCGATAGGTAATATAGATATTGTTTTTGAACTTCCTTTATGTGCGTATGCACAATGTCTTGAGAGACTGTGTTTAAGAAATTTCCTCTTGATGTTGTAGGTGTGTTTGCTCCAACGTTTTTTGATAGTACGACTAGTGCGCCCTACATACTGGGCCCCACAGGAGCAGTTTACCAAGTATATTACATAAGTAGATTCACAAGATAACCTCTTAGAGATCTTAAATTGTTCTCCTGTCTGATTGGATAGAAAAGTATTAGTTCCACTTCTAATGACTCTACACATATTACATTTCCGCTTCATACATTTGAAGACCCCACTCTGAGGTGTAAAGTTCCCCAAGAAAGTTCTATTTAAGCCTAGCCGATGGTTGGAACAGATCGCCTTATCTCTCACTATCTTGCTGGGGGCCAATTTATTTTTAAGAGTAGGTGCCCTTCTATACACAATTCTTGGTCTAGAAGGGATGTATTTTTTGAGATGAGGATCATCACAGATGATGGGCCAATGTCTTAAAATAATTTGATTGATTTCACGATGGTGGCTATTAAAACCGGTAACAAATACAGGTGTCTTAATATAATCCTCCAATAATTTTTCTTTGGCCTTCTTATTCAGTCACTGATCTTGAAAGACAGATTTCTTGAAAAAGGTTATCCTTTAGTTTTGATCCAGAAAGAATACCTTAGAGCACTGCAGGACGACAGGAACACTTATTTATTACAAGATAAGAAGAATAAGAAGGCCAAAGAAAAATTATCGGAGGATTATATTAAGACACCTGTATTTGTTACCGGTTTTAATAGCCACCATCGTGAAATCAATCAAATTATTTTAAGACATTGGCCCATCATCTGTGATGATCCTCATCTCAAAAAATACATCCCTTCTAGACCAAGAATTGTGTATAGAAGGGCACCTACTTTTAAAAATAAATTGGCCCCCAGCAAGATAGTGAGAGATAAGGCGATCTGTTCCAACCATCGCCTAGACTTAAATAGAACTTTCTTGGGGAACTTTACACCTCAGAGTGGGGTCTTCAAATGTATGAAGCGGAAATGTAATATGTGTAGAGTCATTAGAAGTTGAACTAATACTTTTCTATCCAATCAGACAGGAGAACAATTTAAGATCTCTAAGAGGTTATCTTGTGAATCTACTTATGCAATATACTTGGTAAACTGCTCCTGTGGGGCCCAGTATGTAGGGCGCACTAGTCGTACTATCAAAAAACGTTGGAGCAAACACACCTACAACATCAAGAGGAAATTTCTTAAACACAGTCTCTCGAGAAATTGTGCATATGCACATAAAGGAAGTTCAAAAACAATATCTATATTACCTATCGAACAGATCTCTCGCAATAGTCACAATCCTATGCTTAGATTGCGCCGCAGAGAGACCTACTGGATACATAAATTGCACACTTTGGTTCCGGATGGTCTCAATGAATGTGTGGACCTAGCCGCCTTTGACATTTGATAGATTGAGTTGATAGGTCCAGCATTTGGTATATATGGTATTTATTAAACTTAAATTGTGTTTATTAGTGATTTTTTTATCTGGTCCAAGTCTATATATTGTAGCTATTGTTGACATCTCTGCACTCATGGCATTAGAAAGGGTAATTGCACATTTACCCATATACGGTTTGTGGTTATCAATATTACTATAAATTTCCTGGATCTAATGTTGGATATACTATCCACCACTAAATTAATTTTGATGAGTGATTACCCTACCCAAGGTATCTTATTTGGAATAATCAATTTATACACAATTCTGCGAATGACAACTATATCACCACTGTTAATTTTGATATAGAGATTACATCTTATTATCTTTTATTTTAGTTGGATTTCACTTAGATAGTAATTTTAAAGAATTAAAGTAATGCAGTCATATTTGCAGTCAAAGATGGTTTGATGCATAATACTAGCGATTGCTTATAAATACTGCCAGTAGGATCTGATAATATCACTTGAATCTATCACACTGTGAATGGTGTACCACTGAACCCATCACTCGTAGATAAACTGATGTTTTATATGGATTAGGTATTTTTTTCACACATATACTGAGGAGTTTATCTTCACATTATTCTTTATATCACACCTTATATATTTTAGTCACATAATGTTCATATCAGTATAGATATATACATCACCTTATCTCTTATTAATAAGAGAGACCACCTATGTGTCCTTTATGAACTAATTTCTTATTACAAATTTATATCCAAAATTAGTATAGGTAGATTAGTATTATTTGTGATTCACCACATCAAATCATGTAGCTTTTTAGCTAATCGTTAGTTATTTGTATAATATTTACTGTGCTAACTGTTCACCACATTTTTTCACAATTTTGTAGATAAATAATATAGAGTTGCTAGCAATAATAATTAGATCCTAAGCGTATGGTTGCCATAACAGCAAAGAGAAAACATCATACATTCTATTACGATATCCAATACATGGTATTAATTGCCCAATTTAAAAGTCCAAGAATAAGATCATTGGGGTTTTCGCTAATTACATATACACACACTATGTTTAGATATTCATATCTCATACATGTCTATCAATCAGAAATTAATCGTTAACTGTCACAATAACAACACTACTGGCAATTTCCTTACAATCGTTTATGTCTATCTGATCAAGATTTAATATTCACCACTCGAGGTATTTTACACAAAGAACTGGTTTGTGATCTATGAACATGAGGGATCGTAGTAACAATCACACATCTGACAGCTTTCACACACTCACTACGGCATTAGTACATTGACACACCTCCCGTGACAATAGCTGTGATGACAGGTTGAGACTATCCATTAGCTTTGGTTTACTCCCTACACACCCCCAATGAAGACATCCCACGAATGGCTCAATATGCAATTTATTTAAAATATATCGTGCTATTAAGTGACAGGCTATACGATGCCACAGACTTAGAGCTATACACATCCACAATGATGATGGTGCCTGATTGGTACGGCATATAATTCTAAGATAACACGCAGTGCGATCGATTGACAGATCATGTCATACGCACGCGCAGTAAGAAATAGGGAACGCCAATATGACTCAATGGACGCCATTGATTATAGTAATATGTCTAATTTTAAGAGGAATGAAACCAAGTAAGTTTTAAGAGTGCTAACGGTTTTAGAGCATGTTTATCTTCTTTTTATCTTCCCAAAAAGGGAATATATATAAACGATATCAGCTATATCTAAACTATACTGACACTTATGAAATAACAAATGAAATGCTAAAAATACATGAAGTTATTTTTTATGCCTTTTATGTTTACAACATTAGGTAGACTATAACTATGAAATGATGTTATGTGTGTTCTAATGCATTTGCATTAATTTGTTATTAGAATCTGAAATGTGTGTGACATAATTTAATCTAATGCTGATAGGCTCTAACATGAGGGAGTTGCCTTTAGCCACTCCCCTCACAAGTGTGGCTAATGAAGTGGATACAATTGTTTGGTGTATAGATAGCTAGTTTTTTTTTTTTTCATTTTTTATAAGCCTGATGAAACAGCTTGTTGCTGAGAAACGCGTCGCTTGTTTTTAAGTATTTTAAGTAAAGTTTGTTACTTCTATATAAAAACACTTGCTGTACTGTATTCTTTGGATCAATAATTTATTTGACCCACTGGACATTTTGGGACTCTGCCAAATGCTGTTTGCCTTGTTAAAGTCTGTTGGGTGACTGTATTGATCTCTTCCTGTCTGACTAGCATCATTGGAAATGCAACACCAAATGTGAGTATATATCATACCACACATACCATATACTCCTGGGTCCAAGCTGTACTAGGCCATATAGGCACCTTTGTGTCTTCTTGTATTTTCACACTACAGATTATCCTTCCCTTCCAAGAGGTTGGTCTGCTGGGTGACTGTTATAGATCCCAGACTGCTCCCACAGCACTATTTGGAGTGCTTCAATACATGTGAGTGTAATCTTGCACATCTTTACTATACACACCGTGTGGAACAAACAATATTAGGCCATGTGGCGCATCTGTCTTTTTTCTTATTTTTGTTATGAATCTATTATATATATCAGCAATTGAGCTTTAACCTCTTCACAACCAAGATTTTTGGAGAACTTACCCAATTTTTTGAATTGTTGCTATAACTCCATTTAAACAAATATAGGGCCTTGTTTTTTTTATTTATCTGTCAAAACTATATATATGTTTTTAATTAGACAACCCAAGGTATTGATCTAGGACCCTTTTAGTATATTTCATGCCACCATTTCACCACCTAATGCAATCATATAAAAATGTTTTTAACTTTTTCACAAACTTTGGGTTTCTCACTAAAAAGATTTACATACAGATTGTGCAATCAAGGCACCAACGATTGTAAAAAGTCCTCTAGGATCACCTTTGTTCAGAAATAGCAGACATAACATAATTTATGTAAGAACTTACCTGATAAATTCATTTCTTTCATATTAGCAAGAGTCCATGAGCTAGTGACGTATGGGATATACATTCCTACCAGGAGGGGCAAAGTTTCCCAAACCTTAAAATGCCTATAAATACACCCCTCACCACACCCACAATTCAGTTTAACGAATAGCCAAGAAGTGGGGTGATAAGAAAAAAGTGCGAAAGCATATAAAATAAGGAATTGGAATAATTGTGCTTTATACAAAAAAATCATAACCACCACAAAAAAGGGCGGGCCTCATGGACTCTTGCTAATATGAAAGAAATTAATTTATCAGGTAAGTTCTTACATAAATTATGTTTTCTTTCATGTAATTAGCAAGAGTCCATGAGCTAGTGACGTATGGGATAATGACTACCCAAGATGTGGATCTTTCCACACAAAAGTCACTAGAGAGGGAGGGATAAAATAAAGACAGCCAATTCCTGCTGAAAATAATCCACACCCAAAATAAAGTTTAATGAAAAACATAAGCAGAAGATTCAAACTGAAACCACTGCCTGAAGTACTTTTCTACCAAAAACTGCTTCAGAAGAAGAAAACACATCAAAATGGTAGAATTTAGAAAAAGTATGCAAAGAGGACCAAGTTGCTGCTTTGCAAATCTGATCAATCGAAGCTTCATTCCTAAACGCCCAGGAAGTAGAAACTGACCTAGTAGAATGAAACTGTAATCCTTAGAGGCGGAGTTTTACCCGACTCGACATAAGCATAATGAAATAAAGATTTCAACCAAGATGCCAAAGAAATGGCAGAAGCTTTCTGGCCTTTTCTAGAACCGGAAAAGATGACAAATAATACAAAACTCTAACAGCATCCAAAGAATGCAATGATTTCTCCTTAGAATTCATAGGATTAGGACATAATGAAGGAACCACAATTTCTCTACTAAGGTTGTTAGAATTCACAACCTTAGGTAAAAAATTCAAAAGAAGTTCGCAGCACCGCCTCATCCTGATGAAAAATCAGAAAAGGAGACTCACAAGAAAGAGCAGATAATTCAGAGACTCTTCTGGCAGAAGAGATGGCCAAAAGAAACAAAACTTTCCAAGAAAGTAATATAACGACCAAAGAATGCATGGGTTCAAAAGGAGGAGCTTGAAAAGCCCCCAGAACCAAATTCAAACTCCAAGGAGGAGAAATTGACTTAATGACAGGTTTTATACGAACCAAAGCTTGTACAAAACAATGAAATATCAGGAAGATTAGCAATCCTTCTGTGAAAAAAGAACAGAAAGAGCAGAGATTTGTCCTTTCAAGGAACTTGCGGACAAACCTTTATCTAAACCATCCTGAAGAAACTGAAAAATTCTCGGTATTCAAAAAGAATGCCAAGAAAAAATGAATGAGAAAGACACTAAGAAATATAAGTCTTCCAGACTTTATAATATATCTCACTAGATACAGATTTACGAGCCTGTCACATAGTATTAATCACAGAGTCAGAGAAACCTTCTTTGACCAAGAATCAAGCGTTCAAACTCCATACCTTAAAATTTAAGGATTTGAGATCCTGATGGAGAAAAGGACCTTGCGACAGAAAGTCTGGTCTTAACGGAAGAGTCCACAGCTGGCAAGAGGCCATCCGGACAAGATCCGCATACCAAAACCTGCGAGGCCATGCTGGAGCTACCAGCAGGACAAACGAGCATTCCTTTAGAATCTTGGAGAATACTCTTGGAAGAAGAACTAGAGGCGGAAAGATATAGGCAGGATGATACTTCCAAGGAAGTGATAATGTATCCACTGCTTCCGCCCGAGGAACCCGGGATCTGGACAGATACCAGGGAAGTTTCTTGTTTAGATGAGAAGCCATCAGATCTATTTCTGGGAGTTCCCACATTTGAACAATCTGAAGAAATACCTCTGGGTGAAGAGACCATTCGCCCGGATGCAACGTTTGGCGACTGAGATAATCCGCTTCCCAATTGTCTATACCTGGGATATGAACCGCAGAGATTAGACAGGAGCTGGATTCCGCCCAAACCAAAATTCGAGATACTTTTATCATAGCCAGAGGACTGTGAGTCCCTCCTTGAAGATTGATGTATGCCACAGCTGTGACATTGTCTATCTGAAAACAAATGAACAACTCTCTCTTCAGAAGAGGTCAAGACTGAAGAGCTCTGAAAATTGCACGGAGTTCAAAAATATTGATCGGTAATCTCACCTCCTGAGATTCCCAAACCCCTTGTGCCGTCAGAGACCCCCACACAGCTCCCCAACCTGTAAGACTTGCATCTGTTGAGATTATAGTCCAGGTCGGAAGAACAAAGAAGCCCCCTGAACTAAACGATGGTGAACTGTCCACCATGTCAGAGAGTGTCGTATAATCGGTTTAAAGATATTAATTGAGATATCTTTGTGTAATCCCTGCACCACTGGTTCAGCATACAGAGCTGAAGAGGTCGCATGTGAAAACAAGCAAAGGAGATCGCATCCGATGCGGCAGTCCTAAGACCTAAAATTTCCATGCATAAGGCTACCAAAGGGAATGATTGTGACTGAAGGTTTTGACAAGCTGATATCAATGTTAAACTTCTCTTATCTGACAAGGACAGAGTCATAGACACTGAATCTATCTGGAAACCTAAAAAGGTTACCCTTGTCTGAGGAAACAATGAACTGATTGGTAAATTGATCCTCCAACCATGATCTTGAAGAAACAACACAAGTCGATTCGTATGAGATTCTGCGAAAATGTGAAGACTGAGCAAGTACCAAGATATCGTCCAAAAAAGGAAATACCAAAACCCTGTTCTCTGATTACAGACAGAAGGGCACCGAGAACCTTTGAAAAAAATTCTTGGAGCTGACGCTAGGCCAAACGGTAGAGCCACAAAACTGGTAATGCTTGTCTAAAAAGAGAATCTCAGAAACTAAAAGTGATCTGGATGAATCGGAATATGCAGATATGCATCCTGTAAATCTATTGTAGACATATAATGCCCTTGCTAAACAAAAGGCAGGATAGTCCTACAGTTACCATCTTGAATGTTGGTATCCTTACATAACGATTCAATATAGATAGATCCGGAACTGGTCTGAAGGAATTGACCTTCTTTGGTACAATGAAGAGATAGAATAAAACCCCAGCCCCTGTTCCAGAACTGGAACTGGCATAATTACTCCAGCCAACTCTAGATCTGAAACACATTTCAGAAATGCTGAGCCTTTGCTGTGTTTACTGGGACACGGGAAAGAAAAAAAATCTCTTTGCAGGAGGCCTTAACTTGAAGCCAATTCTGTACCTTAAAAGAAAACGTAAACTGCCCCATACCAGCTGAGCTGGAATGAGGGCCGCACCTTCATGGGTATTTAGGAGCTGGCTATAGGTTTCTATAAGGCTTGGATATATTCCAAACTGGAAATGGTTTCCAAACTGATACCGCTCCTGAGGATGAAGGATCAGGCTTTTGTTCCTTGTTGTGAGGAAAGGAACGAAAATGAATATTAGACCTAAATTTACCTTAGATTTTTTTTTTTTTTTTTTTTTATCCTTTGGTAAAAAAGTTCCCTTCCCTCCAGTAACAGTTGAGATAATAGAATCCAACTGAAAATCGAATAATTTATTACCCTGGAAAGAAAGGGAAAGCAAAGTTGACTTAGAAGACATATCAGCATTCCAAGTTTTAAGCCATAAAGCTTTTCTAGCTAAAATAGCTAGAGACATATACCTGACATCAACTCTAATGATATCAAAAGATGGTATCACAAATAAAATTATTAGCATGTTATAGAATAATAATAATGCTATAAAATTATGATCTGTTACTTGTTGCGCTAAAGCTTCTAACCAAAAAGTTGAAGCTGCAGCAACATCCGCTAAAAATATTGCAAGTCTAAGAAGATTACCTGAACATAAGTAAGCTTTTCTTAGAAAGGATTCAATCTTCCTATCTAAAGGATCCTTAAATGAAGTACTATCTGCCATAGGAATAGTAGTACGTTTAGCAGGAGTAGAGACAGCTCCATTAACCTTAGAGATTTTTGTCCCAAAACTCTAATCTGTCAGATGGCACAGGATATAATTGCTTAAACGTTTAGAAGGAGTAAATGAATTACCCAAATTATTCCATTCCCTGGAAATTACTTCAGAAATAGCATCAGGGAGAGAAAACACTTCTGGAATAACTACAGGAGATTTAAAAACCTTATTTAAACGTTTAGATTTAGTATCAAGAGGACCAGAATCCTCTATTTCTAATGCAATTAATACTTCTTTAAGTAAAGAACGAATAAATTCCATCTTGAACAAATACAAAGATTTATCAGCATCAACCTCTGAGACAGAAACCTCTGAACCAGAAGAACCATTATCAGTATCAGAATGATGATGTTCATTTAAAAATTCATCTGAAAAAAGAGAAGTTTTAAAAGACTTTTATGTATACTAGAAGGAGAAATAACAGACATAGCCTTCTTAATGGATTTAAAAAATATAATCTCTTATGTTATCAGGAACACTCTGAGTATTAGATGTTGACGGAACAGCAACAGGTAATGTAACAGTACTAAAGGAAATTTTATCTGCATCAATAAGTTTGTCATGACATGCAATACAAACAACAGCTGGAGAAACAGATACCAAAAGTTTATAGCAGATACACTTAGCTTGGTAGCTCCAGCACTGGGCAGCGATTTTCCTGAAGTATCTTCTGACTCAGTTGCAACGTGGAACATCTTGCAATATGTAAAAGAAAAAACAACATATAAAGCAAAATTGATCAAAATTCCTTAAATGACAGTTTCAGGAATGGGAAAAAAATGCCAGTGAACAAGCTTCTAGCAACCAGAAGCAATAAATAATGAGACTTAAATAATGTGGAGACAAAAATGACGCCCATATTTTTTAGCGCCAAAAAAGACGCCCACATTATTTGGCGCCTAAATGCTTTTGGCGCCAAAAATGACGCCACATCCGGAACGCCGACACTTTTGACGCAAAAAAAGTTAAAAAATTACGCAACTTCCGGCGACACGTATGACGCCGGAAACAGAAAAAAAAATTTGCGCCAAAAAAGTCCGCGCCAAGAATGACGCAATAAAATGAAGCATTTTCTGCCCCCGCGAGCCTAACAGCCCACAGGGAAAAAGTCAAATTTTTTAAGGTAAGAAAAAATGATTGAAACAAATGCATTTATCCCAAGTATGAAACTGACTGTCTGAAAATAAGGAATGTTGAACATCCTGAGTCAAGGCAAATAAATGTTTGAATACATATATTTAGAACTTTATAAAAAAGTGCCTAACCATAGCTTAGAGTGTCACAGAAAATAAGCTTACTTACTTACCCCAGGACACTCATCTACATGTTGTAGAAAGCCAAACCAGTACTGAAACGAAAATCAGCAGAGGTAATGGTATATATATAAGAGTATATCGTCGATCTGAAAAGGGAGGTAAGAGATTAATCTCTACGACCGATAACAGAGAACCTATGAAATAGACCCCGTAGAAGGAGATCATTGCATTCAAATAGGCAATACTCTCCTCACATCCCTCTGACATTCACTGCACGCTGAGAGGAAAACCGGGCTCCAACCTGCTGCGGAGCGCATATCAACGTAGAATCTAGCACAAACTTACTTCACCACCTCCATAGGAGGCAAAGTTTGTAAAACTGAATTGTGGGTGTGGTGAGGGGTGTATTTATAGGAATTTTAAGGTTTGGGAAACTTTGCCCCTCCTGGTAGGAATGTATATCCCATACGTCACTAGCTCATGGACTCTTGCTAATTACATGAAAGAAATAAGGATTTGCCATTGCTTTTTGGTAATTAGAAGGTCGCTATTTGCAGCTGAGCACCACACATCTATTATTTCCAGCAGTGAAGAGGTTAATCAGGTAGCTTGTAAGGTTAATTTTATCTTTAGTGTAGAGATCAGCCTCCCACCTGATCCCTACCTGATCACTCCCAAACAGCTCTCTCTTCCATCCCTCACCTCCCACTGATCACCACTATCGCCTAGATTACGAGTTTTGCGCTAAACAGGGTGCGAAACCAACGCCAAAAAAGTTGTGTTATTTCACTCTCCATAGCGCTGCCATTACGAGTTACTGAAAAGCGTCCTTGTGCTGCACAATATGGTGCATTAAGCTTTATACCGCACAAAATCCAAGGGCTGATTTGACATGCTCGTGCACGCTTTCCTCCATAGACATAAATGGGGAGAGAACGTTGCCACTAAATAAAATGATTAACCCCTAAACCTCTGGCCTCATAATATCGGCGCTACTAAAAAAAAAAATATTAACCCCTCTTTTACAAGTGCCCATCCCTAATAAAAAAAAAAAAAAAAAAAACACCCAAATTTAAAAAAAATTTATCACTAACCCCATAAAACCTACTTATGGTTCCTGAAGTCCGGACATCCATCTCCATCCAGGAGGCGAGAGGTCTTCATCCATGCGGCGACACCTTCCTCCATCTTGGGGATGTCTTCTATCTTCATCTCAACAGCGCAGAGGGGAGCTATCCTGGAAGACATCCTGCGCGGAGCGTCCTCTTCATACGGTCACCGCCATACACTGAAGTTGACTGCAAGGTAGCCGTTTAAAAATGTCGTACCTTGCATTCCTATTGGCTGATTTAATTCTTCAAATTCAAATCAGCCAATAAAATGAGAGCTTCTGAAATCCTATTGGCTGTTCAAATCAGCCAATAGTATTTTAGTACCTCTCATCCTATTGGCTGTTTTGAACAGGCTCTATTCTACACTTTGCACATGGTTCACTCTGATTGGGTACCTGTAGAGGGAGGGGAGTACAGGCCTATAATTGTTTGCTTTTCTCACTTGTTGATTGTCAGAAGAAGAGACGTTTGCAGTCCCGAAAAGTCACAATATTAAAAGGATTATCACGGTTGACTAAAGTCCAATGAGTGCATCATTTTGTGAACTTTATATATATATATATATATATATATTCTAATTATCTGGCATTACCCTTCATATGCAGTCTGGTACAATATGCAAAGTACTGCATGATGTGTATATATATATATATATATATATATATGTGTGTGTGTGTCATTTTGGCTTAAGGGGTTAATTACTGATATATATTGATAAAAATATGCCAAATACACTCTATATATATATATATATATATATATACACATATACAGTATATATATATATATATATATATATATATATATATATATATATATATATATATATATATTAGAATATTAACAATAATTCAGGAGCGCAGCCTTTAAAAAGGTTCACTACAATGTCTAATAAAGTTTCTAATATGTCTAGTGGATTTTAATTGTTTCATAAGCAAATGCATATACCTTACTTTCTTACCCTGTATATTATATATAAATATGACTGAGCTTTAATTGTAAATAAAAATGCCTGACTAAATGACCTCAGTGTCAGCTTGCAATTGTGTCAACTATTAGTTAGCTGTTAAAGGTATTTTCTTACAAAAGGATTTTTATTTTCTTCATTAACAAAAAAAATATTCTAAATTACTAACAATTAACACTTTAATCACTCTTTAAAAAATAGATAAATAACTACAATAAAATAGCATTTTTATAGCCAATAATTAACATATATGAATGCAATATATTTAGGAGAGGAAACAGGAATTCTGTCACTTTGCATGAAAGTGAGAACATATGCATTGAGTCACACAGGCAGATATGTGAAAGAATTAGCACCCACTCGCCAGGTGATTCCTGACAGCTTACTATATACAGAACTGGAGCCAGAGAATGACACTCATTTGAGAAGAGATAAGGAGAAGATTGTCAGCTCAAGTTTAGATATTACACATTTAATATTAATTCCAACTGTGGGTTCAGTTGCCTAGAAGAGAAATATTTATGTATAGTTTATGGAAAATGTTAGTTTGGTGTATGGTTTAATGATTTGCAGGTAGTGTTGCTGTGGTTTTATATAAAATTCAGTTAGAAATGTAAATGTTATCTTGCTGCAGGGTGCACAGTCTCACCTTTGGATACTTACCTATAGCGCGCTGGGGAGTGGCGCTAATTTGTTACCTCTTCAAAGATGCCAGGGCTGCACTAATAGGAATATTAATGCAGTGAATCCCAAAGTCTGCACTAAAGGACCTTCTCATTTAGCGCAGCCGGGTGACCACGATGATTAGTGTGACTCCCCAACACGTTTTAGGTATATCCAATTTAAAGAATAAGGAATATACTAATAAACAGCACATGTGTGTATGCAACTGAAAAATGGTAATAAGTAATAAAAATGGTGCCCACAGCCTAGTATGCTCATCATTCCAACGTACAATTAGGGGAGGATAGAAATGGATTGCAATAGGTTCCTATAGAACGCACAATTGCGTGTTCCCATTTTAAAACCCTGTTATGATGACGCCTCTACTGCCATTTGTAGATGTTGTGATCAGTTGGCAATCCTGATATGACTACTCAAGTATGTCCATTATGCAAAGATACAAATGGCATTCATAGGGTTAATCGGTGATGAGGACAGATTCGTATTGCAATAGGTTAAGGTTACACATGTAAATGAATATTTATCTTCCACAGTAAAAAGGGGGTTAATTGAAAAGAGCTTTGTGCTTAAGAGGTACAAATGGGCTATTGTATCTGTCAGTTTCAAGTGACATTGCAGGTTCTATTTCGAAAAAAGGTGCTTAACACGAGAAAATTACTTTTTTTTTTAGCTTTTCTGATTAAAAGACATTTGCAGGGGGGCGGAGCTTGGCCGCATAGAGTAATGGCCGCAAAATAGAATAGCTCTCGGGCCACTATCCTCCAGACCGGCACTCTAACAGTCACAAGCTGGGCTATGGCAGATAAAAAATTAACAGAGAGGTGTCCTAACATGAAGGGACTAAAATAAGGCGACTGCCAACCGCAACAACGGATCCGGAGCATTAAAGAGAAAAGTAGAGACGCGCCATAAAGGGAGACTGCTGCGGCCGCCACGTGAGTAACTATCACATACCGCAACACACAAGCCCACAGAGCGAACTGAAGCGCAAGTAAAAGTAAAATCAATACCGGAGGCAGAGATTTAAAGCTGCATCAGTCAGTAGGCAGCCTAAGAGAGTCAGGTACAGACAATTAGAGCGTTGCATGTGCGGACACAAAGCTGACACAAAATCTGTCAGGCCTCCCCAAGTTAAACTCCACCACCGCAGTCAGAGGAGATAGAGAGGGGGAAAAAATAAAGATACAATACAAAGTGAAATAAGCAGAGGTGCTATAAACACATAAACAGCACAAACAAGCTACTTTGCAAGGGACATAAGCTATACAAAATTAACAGCACACACTAAACCGCTGTCTCCTGAGACACCTCATCATTGCTTCAAATCACCTACACCATTGCTGCACTCAAATAAAGCACAGGCAAAGCATTGGTAAGACTGGAAAAACACAAACTTTACTGCTGTTGGAACATAACTGCAGTGAATAATACAGTATAACTGATAAGCACACCCTGCAATTTCTGAGGCAGTGAGAAAATAGCTAAAACAAGCATTGCACACAGCACAGCATTGAACCCCAGGTTAAGAAAAGTTAGAATATTGGGCATGCCAGCAAAAAAAATTAAGTCAGATACCACAACAAAAGCAAAGAAAATAAACCAGTATTTAAAGCCAAGAGACAGCACAACACCAAATAACGAACGCACTGAAGAAATGGCGCAGATAAATGACCAGGGCCTCAATTAGAAAACAAATCTGGAGAAATCACTTAAGCAGATCTAATGTTGCTAGCTACCAAAGATGATATCAAAACAGCAATGACAGATATGCGTGATATGTTTAATGAAATAAAAAAAGATATAAAGAAGGTAGAGCGCAAAGTCTCCACGCTGGAGGAAGGACACAACATTGCAACCCAAGACATACAACACCTCTCCCAGTTATCGTATAACCAGGAAGAAATAATACACAACCTCATGGAAAAGGTGGAAGATCTAGATAATAGGGGGCGGCGGAACAACTTACGGATCAGAGGGGTTCCAGAGAGCATTCAAACATCGGCAATACCTGGCTACCTACAAGACCTTTTCAGAACTGTAAAGGGCAATAACACATCACCCGACATCATACTGGAAAGGGCACACAGGGGGTTGAGACCCAAGCCACCTGCAAAAGCGCCGCCGAGAGATATAATTGTGAAGTTTCTCAACTTCCTAGACAAAGAAGAAGTGTTGAAACATGCCCGACAGAAGAACCAAATTACGCATGCCAGAATGGCAATACAAATTTTCACAGTCTTAAGTCCCACCACATTACAAAAAAGAAGGGACCTGCAATTTGTGACTTCGGTACTAAGGTCCAAGAAAATACCGTACCGCTGGGGGTTCCCAGTGAGTCTCACAGCCACAAAAGGAGACAAGTCAGCTACACTCCGCCATATAGAAGACCTTGAAACATTCTGCGAAATCCTTCAGATACCAGTCCCACCACCTCCAGATCGCACAACAATGAGAACACAAAGACCAACAAACCAAGGAGAAGAGGATCCCAGCAAGAACACTCAGTCTCAACAAGCTACCTCCTCAATAAGAAATACCACCCCATAGAAGATTCCACTATCTACAGATGAGTACCATCACGACGGACAGATAAGTATAATAAAGACATTGACTATATGCCTTAAGTGATGTACAATGATGCTAAACATGAATCCCTATATGGCAAATCCTACTTGTATACCAATAGACGTGTACAGCCAAAAATAACAACACTTGAATATGTGTAAAGGGGATACATGTATAATAACATGGAGGGAGGGGGGTCAATTATATAGTCTTACACCTTGATTGACTAAATGTTATACCCTGCTATTGTAATAGATACTTTATGTTTATAAGAGTGCCGCTGGAGGAGATGGCCACAGCCCTCAGGCATAGTACCAAACTTGAGATAGTTGAATATTGAATAGATATTCAGATTTGTATACTTAATATCTAATTTTGATTGTTTTTATCACCTTTAACATAGCGCATTTTTTCATAGCAAGCTTCTGATATTTTGTCTGCTGTTTATACAATTGTTCCACACCCCCACTACCCCACCCTTACCTACCCTATACATACAACTATATAGACGGCTGTGCTTCACTAAAGAGAAGTAGACAAACACACTACCTGGAGACCCGCATAGTCTGACAGATAGCCCCAATCATACGGCTCTGAGACGAATAACACAACATATACTAAGACAAGATGTGTAAATTGACCGTACCACACCCTATAAATCTGACCACAATCAATGTGAAGGGGTTCAATGTGCCTTACAAGAGATCAATAATACTAGCTGACTTACATAAGCAGAAGATATAATTCTATTACAGGAGACGCATTTCAAAAAAGGGACAGAGCCAAAGTGGCACCATCCTGTTTACACCACAGCATACTTTTCCTCTGGCCCGGTTAAAAAGAACGGGTGGGAATACTAATCAGACAAAATATCCCACTGGATATAAAACACATAGAAAAAGACACTGAAGGGAGGTTACTCATATTAACAGGACTCTTACACAGGCAACCCATCACTATTGTTAATGTTTACTTTCCAAATAGACAACAATCCACTTATATGCACAAACTATCAGGGAGAATCCTAGATGTCGCCAAGGGAGTAATATTTGTGGGTGGGGACTTCAACACACCTCTCAATCCAGAGTTAGATACATCAGAAGGCTCCACAAGCATACCAAAAAGAGACATTAAACTAATCAACAATCAAATGCAATCTCTTGCATTACACGATGTATGGCATACGTTGAACCCTACCACAAGAGACTTTACATTCTATTCCTTCCCACACAAGCTTTACAGCAGGATTGATTACATACTCACAGACCCAATAGGACTCACATTTATTAAAAATGTGAAAATACACCCGGCAACATGGTCAGACCATGCTCCAGTAGAATGTCAAATCATCTGGCCCAGCAGCCCAATAACACCTTACATATGGAGGCTAGAAGATGGGCTTTTGGACCATCCTATCATCCACACTAACGTAGAGAAAACACTAACTGAATACTTCCAAATAAATATAAACCCAGAAACATCTTGGGTCAACATATGGGAAGCACACAAATGCGTCATAAGAGGAGAATTACTAAATCACAAAGCAAACCTCCTAAAACAACACAGAATCAAATATAATACACTCCTCACAGAACTTCAACAGTTAGAATCCTCCCACAAACAAAATCCAAAAGACACTGAGCTAGGCGCACGACTAGCAGAGGCGAGGTCAGAGCTTAATATATTGCTACAAAAAAAACAGCAGAGTAGGGCATTAAAGCTGCAACAAAAATACTATGATCAGGGAAACAAGGCAGGGAAGCTACTTGCTAGAATGCTGAAACGCAAGCGCCTCAAAACACACATACACAAAATAAAAACCAAATCAGGCCAAATTAAACATGATAGCATTTCTGTAACAGAGGAATTCAGCGAATATTACTCTTCCCTCTATAACATCTCAACAAGCAATAACATAAATAAACTACCGACCCGCAAAAGTCAAGTTATATCCGACTATATCTCCAAAGCGCAATTACCCAAGCTAGACGAAAACCAATCAGAAACGCTAGATGCGCCAATTAACATTACAGAAACAAAAAAGGCAATTAAATCATTACCAGGAGGGAAAAGCCCAGGCCCAGATGGGTTCAGCACAAAATATTACAAAAAATACATTCAAATATTAGCCCCTAAATTAGTACACCTGTTCAACTCCATAGACAGCACGAACGGCTTCCCAACCTCAATGCTCGAGGCTCACATAACAGTACTACCAAAACCTGGTAGGACGCCAGACACACCAGAGAACTTCAGACCCATCTTGCTGCTAAATACCGACGTAAAGATTTATGCCAGAATCCTTGCAAATAGGTTAAATTCATACCTTCCTCAATTAATAGCAACAGATCAGGTAGGGTTTATACCAGGAAGGGAGGCAAGAGATAATACCCTCAAAATCTTACAGTTAACTGCCCTGGCCCAAAACACACATCAAGAGCTAGCATTGGTTTCAACAGATGAGGAAAAGGCCTTCGACAGGGTGGACTGGGATTTTCTAAGGGCCACCCTGTGGGGCATGAACAGAGGAGATAATTTCATAGGAAAGGTCTTCTCACTCTATACCAACCCGACAGCCAGAGTAAGGGCCAATTCAGTCCTTTCCAAACCCTTCAAAATAAGTAACGGCACGAGACAGTACTGCCCACTTTCACCCATATTATTTGCAATCTCGATAGAAGTACTTGCAAGTAACATAAGAGCCAATGATGACATCAAAGGTGTGCACACAAAAGAGAGCTAATACAAACTGGCAATGTTTGCCGACGATGTGCTGCTAACGCTGACAAACATTGATAAGTCAATACCAGCATTATTAAAAACACTAGAAGAATATGGTAGATTATCAAACTTCCACTTAAACTTGAATAAATCAGAACTGCTCAACATCAATGTCCCAACGCACATACTAAATAAAGTGAGAAGCACATGCCCTATCAGGTACCAACCAACACAATTAAAATACTTAGGAATATTGATCACACGCAAACCAGCAAATTACAGATCACTATTAAAGGAAATAACAGATGATCTTTCGCGCTGGAAGAACAAAACTATTTCATGGCTAGGAAGGATACACGTCATAAAAATGAATGTGCTTCCCCGTATACTTTACATCTTGCAGACACTACCGATTACACTAACAAGAGATTACCTTCCCCAAATACAACGTAACATAGAACAATTAATCTGGGGTGGAATTAGGCCACGGATACCCAGAAGAACATTACATATGACAAGAGACAAAGGGGGGTTGGGACTTCCAGATATCAAAAAATATAGACAGGCAATACTAATACAAAGAATTATTGACTGGAGCCATAACTCTAAATCCAAGCAATGGATTCAAATAGACAAATAAATATTGCAAACTGAAAACGTAGGTTGGATAGCATGGCTTCAAACAAAACATAGACCAGACTTCATTCAGAAGTTCCCATTGCTGGATGAGCTTTTCACCCAATGGGACGCGCTGATAAGCACTAACGCAAGTATCACCACTAGACCTGGCCCGTTGACACCACTGATAGCAAACCCAGACCTACCCTTCTCACTTCAGATCAAAACAGAGCAAGGAAGAACCACACATTTAAGGGAACACACCTTTAAAAGCATTCTGTCAAAAGAGAAATTAATACCACGGGAAGAGTTAGCGAAAATAACAGGGGACACACCTCTAACTTGGTTTCTACATGCACAAATATCACACTATATAAAATCGCATAAACAGAAATCGAGCCTAACAAGGCAGCTGACCCCGTTCGAAACCCTGTGCTCAATGCCACATTACCCCCGACACACAGTATCAACATTATACAAAATATTACTCAATGCAGAAGGAGAACAGCTTCCCTCATACTGCCACAAATGGCACAAGGAACTAAACATAGATATAGATCACACCGAATGGTTAAAGATATTCCGACAACACAAAAAAGCATCAATATCAGCTAAAACACAAGAAACAAATTTTAAATACTTGTCTCGTTGGTACCTTACGCCAGCGAGGCTACAAAAAATTTACAAGCAGGCCAATAACCTATGCTGGAGAGGCTGCGGTGAAGTGGCTGACATGTATCATGTATGGTGGGGGTGTGATAGACTAAAACCCTACTGGGAAGACGTGGTTAAACACATCAACAAAACATTAGACACAACGGTTCAGGAGGGCCCGGGTCTGTTACTGTTCCATGACATACCGAATTTTAAAGATGACATAAAGCAAAACCTACTGTATATCATGCTTAACAGCGCTAAAGCACTTATACCCTTAAAATGGAAATCCAAAGAAATACCTAACCTAATAGAATGGAAACAGTAGGTAGAACAGCAACTCATCATGGAAAGGTACCATTTTCTTACAATAGGTAAAACAGATATACATGAGTACATGACATTGAGATGGAATGCACATAGGGATATTGATTAGACCACGAGACAGAGTGAATTATGGCCCCCCAGACCAAATAGACTCACAACATACTCCGCACTAAAATACTAAACACTAGAAGTTCACTATGCACACATACTGAAAAGAAATACGCAGGTCTTCAGAAAACAGCTGAATAATCACAGCCGTTAAACATCAGACTTACCCTTTCCCCATTTCCCCGTCCCACCTCCTACCCCATCCAGGTTCAAACATACTCTCATCTATTATTTGTTGGAGATAGACCTCCGTATAATGTATAACACAGAAGAAACACAATAGTTATGGAAAAAAAAACAGGTTGAAAAAGAGACAATAGCCCATGAAGGGCTTAAACTTTAATGCATTTGAATTAAATAACTATCTATAATGTTTATGTGCTCATGAAGGAACTCATTTACCCCACGCACCCACTTCTGCAGTTTGGACACTCGGACTTTGGCCCAAAAGTGGCCAAGAGACATATTAATGGGAGTGGGGGAAAGAACTCTTCAGAATCTACTTGGAGCGATAAACTTAATAAGGACTTGAAAACTCCTACAATCCAAATCCTGAAATGTGTATAGTACATATCTTTGATGTTAGAATATGGAATGGCTCACATTGTAACTTGAGCCCAGTTTATATGTTATATTTTGAACAGTTTTACAATAAAGCTCTTTTGAAACCTTAAAAAAAAAAAATGTTCTTTAATTTGAACCTTTAACACAAGGTACTAATAACAGTGACGCGTTTCACTCTGGTATTTCTGCATTTCCAGTTGACAAAGTATACCTTTCTATTACCTTTCTATTACCAAATGTGCCGTAACCTAAGTTAATGTGTTTTCCTATAAAAGTTACTATGCCAGGTTTTGTACAATTGTCTCATTGCTCAACATTTATTGATATAATAAAGAGAGCTCCAAAAACGCAAAAAAAAAAAAAAAAGACATTTGCAGGTGCAGACTTTTCAACTAATCCATTTTACATTGCGATCATTGGAGAAACTTGTTAACCGATTTTGGCAGAAATCCATGTTGGGAGCAAATTAATGATATATTGTAATTCATAATAGTGATAGTCCATGAGAAGTGGATAGCAGGGTAACTTCCCACATGTAATGTCTTGTGGACTCTCACCATCTAATGAAAGATATTATGGGCTACATGTGAGCCTGCTTCCCACAATGTAAGAGGTGGTAAAGAGAAATCAACTTGAAATAGCTTGCTAGGAGTGATTGACAGACCCTTGTCTTGCACAATTGGTTGCGCAAGGAAAGGGGAGGGCATTACACATGCATTGGAATGTGTAATGATGCATACGGGCCAGTGGACAAAAAGATCTGTATGCAGCTAAGGTCTTAACTGTGTGTTGGTTCAGTTTTGGTGAAGTTTGTGTAGTAGCCTTGAAATTTTGCTTTGATTCTCTCAATTATGTGTTTCTTTGGATTAAGCATTCACCATTTTTTCATCAGCCATATGAAACATAGATGATCATGTAATCTATTCACTTCTGCAGTAGTTGTCTCATGGATGTATAGATATAAGTTTGCAGAAAAAGAGACACCGCTTCAGGCTCCTCTATCCCTTATTACCAAGCGCCAGTGGTCAGTCTGGTTTACTTTTTTCATTGCAACAAATATGTTGTTAATCTTCAATCTCACTTCATTTAAATTTGAATTTGCTTTGCGACTTTGCTGCACCAACTGAGCTATTAAGGTTTATACAGAGTTAATGCATAATATAACTAAACTTTAAAAGGGGAATAAATTAACTCTTTATTAAGAAGCAATGTTGTTTGCAATATCCTTTTTTTTTTTTTTTTTGAGAATAAATCAAGACGATGGAACCAAACATAAAAGCAATATACTTTAATGATTATAAAATTAACCCAAAACAATATCTTATCTAAAGACAAATGTGCTAAAGGGACATATAAATGTGTGAATAAAATGCTCTTATGGTACTATTATGTGTTTAACCCCTTAAAGCAAGTGTCATAAAAAAATGCTCTTAATATCACAATAGTAGCCTATCATATAATTTCTCTTTAGCATATCCCTTTATTCTTGTAAATATTCACTACCTGCTATAGGAATGGTTGCACAATTGTCCTGCTATCCATGCTCACACCAAAGCTTGGAACCCTGCCTTGCTTGTTACATATTATGTAGCTTAGAGTGACATGAAAGTTGAGGATAACATGCTATCTTGCATTGCTGTCAAGTCAAACTATAAGTCTGACACAATATTTGTGGTCTGTTCTCCAGACCATACAATTGATCAGTATAATCACACTCGATTGTACCAAACCTGGCTCTGAAATCTGCTACAGCTTTACATTGATCCGATCTAACACCTAGGGTTCTATTTATCAAGCCGTGGAGACTTGCATTGCAGGCTTACTGTATAAGATTGTTGCTTCTTAAATAATCTGTGCCACCTCATAAGTGGCTGACTTAAAGGGCCATGAAACCACATTTTTTCTTTCATGATTTAGAAAGAGAATGCAATTTTAAACATCTTTCTAATTTACTTATATTATCTAATTTGTTTTATTCTCTTGATATTCTTTGCTGAAAAACATATCTAGATATGCTCAGTAGCTGCTGCTGCACATAGAAGCCTTGAGTGATTGGCTCACAATGTGCATTGCGTTTTCTTCAACTAAGGATATCTAAAAAATGAAGCAAAATAAATAATAGAAGTAAATTGTAATGTTGTTTAAATTTGTATTCTCTATCTGAATCATGAAAGAAAGATTTTGGGTTTAGTGGCCCTTTAATTACCCTGAATGAATGCGTTCAGAGAGATTTGAAAGGTCACAGGAGAGTAAGGGCTGTAATGCAGCAGACAAACAGCACGAACATAAACAGATTCTCTAGCTGTGAGCCATATAAGGCTCAGAAATTATAAATGGGGTGCCCAATGGGGTTCTGTCATCTTAAATTTTCCAAAATAATTAGTAAAAAAATGTGTAAATAAGATAGTCAAAACGCGTCAGTTATACCTATTTGTTTGTCTCTGCTATTGTTGGTTTTATATATTTTTCTAATGCATTTTGTGATTTTTCTTTTTCTATTTTTTAAGCAATTCTCAATTTTATTTAGTACATAAACACTCGCCTGAAACGGATTTAAGAAGCAGCGGTCATAGAAATCATCCCGATCCGATTGATCAGGTGGTGGCATTGCACAAGCATTTCCCTAGAAATGCTTGTGCAATGTTAAATGCTGACAGCATATGCAGTCTGCAGTTAGTGAGGTCGAGCAGACCAGATTCGCTACAGCGAATCATGTCCACTCGACTATTAATAAATCTACCCCTTGGTCTAAAATTCATATGGTTGACATAAAATTTCCTATTTACGAATGTCCTTTAGACCTAATATTAGCAATCAAGAACCCTGTCAGAGGTTTGTAAGTAATCTATTAAAGTGAAACTAAAGTCTAAATTAAACTTTCATGATTTAGATTCATAATTAAAGCATTCAATTAAAAGAAAGAAAACTTTCCAATTGGAAAGAGTGTCTCAGCATCATGGGAAATGTAGTTCCAAAATATCTGTGGGCCAAAGGTTGCTGATCCCTGCTTTAAAGGGTTATCAACCAGCATGTTTTTCTTTCATGATTCAGATAGAGCATGCAATTTTAAGCAAGTTTCTAATTTACTCCTATTATCAATGTTTCTTACTTTTCTTGGTATCTTTATTTGAAAAGCAGGAATATAATCTTTGGAACCATCCCATTTTTGGGTTTAATATCCCTTTAAGTCGCATCACTACCTCCCCATGATATAAATAAATCACGCAACTAGTCTATGGGGTATATTTATGAAAATGCGAGCGGACATTAACTGGTGTAGCGTATCATGTCCGCTGCACATCGATAAATGCCAACAGCATACGCTGTCGACATTTAACATAGCACCAGCAGTTCTTGTGAACTGCTGGTGCAATACTGCCCCCTGCAGATTTGCGGCCAATCAGCCGCTAGCAGCGGGTGTCAATCGATCGGGTTGATTTCTGTCCACGGCCTCAGAGCAGGTGGACAAGTGACTGAGCTTGATAAATTGACCACTATTTATTTACGTTATTATAAAAGTTTTTGTCCCTGAGTTGCATATAAAGAAAAAGGTTTTAAAATGCAAAAAGGGAGGACATGAAACCCAAAATGTTTCTTTCATGATTCAGATAGAGCATACAAGTTCAACAACTCTTCAGCTTACGTCTATTATCTAATTTGCTTACTACTAGATTACGAGTTTTGCGTTAACAGGGGTGCGGTGTTAATGCACAGTTTTCCCTCAATGCTCACCTAAAGTAACGCTGGTATTACGGTTTTTTTAAACCCCGGCGTTAGCCACAAAAAGGTGAGCGTAGAGCTGAATTTAGCTCCACATCTCACCTCAATACCAGCGCTGCTTACTGTAGCGGTAAGCTGGCTAAACGTGCTCATGCATGATTTCCCCATAGGTATCAATGGGGCAGTTACGGCTGATAAAAAACCTAACACCTGCAAAAAAGCAGGGTTCAGCTCCTAACGCAGCCCTATTTATTCCTATGGGGAAATACATTTATGTCTACACCTAACACCCTAACATGAACCCTGAGTGTAAACACCCCTAATCTTACACTTATTAACCCCTAATCTGCCACCCCCAACATCGCAGACACCTGCATTTTATTATTAACCCCTAATCTGCCGCTCCGGACACCGCCGCCACCTACATTATCCCTATGAACCCCTAATCTGTTGCCCCAACATCGCTGACACCTACTTTTTATTTATTAACCCCTACTCTGCTGCCCCCAATGTTGTTGCAACCTACCTACAATTATTAACCCCTAATCTGCCGCACCCAATGTCGTCGCCACTATAATAAAGTTATTAACCCCTAAATCTAAGTCTAACCCTAAACCTAACCCCCTAACTTAAATATAATTTAAATAAATGAAATAAAATAACTACAATTAACTAAATTAGTCCTATTTAAAACTAAATACTTACCTATAAAATAAACCCTAAGCTAGCTACAATATAACTAATAATTACATTGTAGCTATTTTAGGATTTATTTTTATTTTACAGGTAAGTTTGTATTTATTTTAAAAAGGTACAATAGTTATTATCTAGCTAATATAAGTACAAATTTACCTGTAAAATAAACCCTAACCTAAGTTACAATTACACCTAACACTACACTATAAATAAATTAATTACCTAAATTAAATTAAACTAATTACAATTAAATGAAATAAACTAAAGTAAAAAAAAAAAAACACTAAATTACAAAGAATTTTAAACTAATTACACCTACTCTAATCCCCCTAATAAAATAAAAAAGTCCCCAAAATAAAAAAAGCCCTACCCTATACTAAATTACAAATAGCCCTTATAGGATTCTATCAGCCAATCGGAATTAAGGTAGGAAAAATCCTATTGGCTGATGCAATCAGCCAATAGGATTGAGCGCGCATTCTATTGGCTGATTGGAACAGCGTTGGGACCTCTCAACACTGCTTTTTAAGGCTAACGCAAGACTCGTAATCTAGGCGTTAGCTGAAAAGGATACCGTAACCTAGATAGGTTCAGGAGCGGGGAGCTATCTGCTGTTTAGTGACTGCACATATATGTCTCTTGTCATTGGCTTACCGATGTGTTAAGCTAGCTCTCAGTAGTGCATTGCTGTTCTTTCAAAAAAAGGATACCAAGAAAATAAAGCAAAATTCACAATACAAGTAAATTGGAAATTTGTTTTAAAATGTGTGCTCTATCTGAAAACATAAAAAAAAATTGGGTTTCATGTCCCGTTAATTTAAAAAAAAGAAAAAGTTCCAGTCCAGAATATAGCAACTTTTCATGCTGGATGAGGTTTGTTCTTGTCCATTGATAAAAATATGAGAGTTGCCCTCATCAGCCAGTAAGCAATCAGCCTTAGGAATATGTTGAGCATGAACAAGCATAACTATTAGTTTCAATTATCAGTGTAAATGATTTTAACCTATTCTTTTTCAGGCAAAAATGTTTAACGTTTTTAAATACTGCTCATTATTATACATACACCAATTAGTTTTAAAGGGACCATTTACCCAAAACGTTATCTCCTTTAATTTGTTCCCAATGATCCATTTTACCTGCTGGAGTGTAATTAAATTGTTTACAGATAGCTCCTTAGCCTGTATATAGGCATTTGAAATAGCTGATTTAGTCTGTAGTACCTATACTGAAAGTTTCTATACCTAGGTATAGGCTATTGAGAAACTATGTAAATGCAGCCAGCAGAAGAAATTACACTCACAGTGGGAGGGGGGAGATAGAAAGTTATAACATTTTAATTTTCAATTTTTCTTTCTAAATATTGTACAGAGACAGAGATAAGAAAGGGAGGGTGCACACAGGTGTCTCAAGTGGGAGGAGCTGTTCAGTGCAGAGCACACACTGAGATGGTGAGCAGCATGTAGTATGGTGCACAGACAGCCTGTTCAGTCATTCCCACCTGCAGTATATTCTCTCGTTGCTGGTGCGGTTTCACCCTAGAGAGAAGGGCCATGACAACAGGGCCCGTTTGCAGAATTATTCGCCAGTGTTGAATCGGCTCGTAGGACGGAGCCGCAACGTTGCTATACCAGAACCTGCTATGTTAATACTCCAGCAGGGGTAGACGCTATAAACATATTGACTGTCTCGTTTGTCTGTCAGCTATCAGCGAAGCCAAAACCTGTAAAGGAGACACAGCTGTCCGTCGGGTATAATATCCTGTAAACACCGCAAGACAGTGCGCAAAGAGACAAGAAAGAAAAAAACCTGTTTCCAGCATTTCTGTGGTACGAGTGAGTCCTGGCCCGCTGTGGGATTGCTGTATCCCCTAGGGCTTGGCTCTCGTTTCAGCTCTTCGTCCCGGTGAGGGCAGTTCTCTCGATCTGTGGAGGTGATCGTAACAGTTGGATCTTGCTAGACTCCCTCTTCCAATCAGGGAGTAGGATAAAGACAAGCCCACAGAGACAACCAATGAGAGCCGGAGGTGTGTGGAGAGGCGCCAATACACAGCAGGACATCATATCACCGACTCCAGACACGTAAGAGTCCTACTGCTGTGCTGATTACTGCATTGAATAAGCGGGTTGACAAAAAAGATCTGCGGGTATTGGCTGTAAAGGTACTGTTCTACTCAAGCTTTTACGGAGCTCCATTTAGTTAAAGGGGACTATACAGGCTATAGAGGTTAACTGCTGTAGTGGTGGAGTTGCCCGGAATTTTGGCTAAAAGAAGCATACCCTGAAAGAAGCCAGATTATATCTTGTTACTGCTTGCTAGGAATGTAATGAACTATTGACTCATAAGGCTAATACAAAAGAACTATGCTGATTATACTGCCGTTCGTTATAGCTGAAAGAGCATGTTAAAAAGTTGGTATAGTTTCATCTCAGAAGGCCTAAGACGAGTTTGTTCTCTGTTTCAGATAAGGCAGTAACGAATTTGAATCCAAGAACTTTTTTCTTATTTACAGATTTTTGTGCTCGCTTTTGTTCTAATATTTATCTTTTTTTTTTCTTTTTCTTTTTCCATATATGCATGGATTAGTCATTTTATTTGTTGCAACTTTGTTTATATAACTACAGGTTGTTTCAAAGGTTAAGCAAAATTATTCTGTTATTTTTTTTTTTTTTTTTTTTTTTTTTTTACCTGTGGTCTTTTTTTTTTTCTTTTTTTATCTGTTTATTCTCTAGAGGCTATGTGCAGATGAACGCAATTATAGCTACTTAATATAATCTGAGTCTATGAGAGTATATAGATAGCTGATATAATTTTCTGACATATATAATATAAAAATAAGAAACCAGGATTGTTTCGATAATGACCAGTTAATTACTATGAGTATATTGTATATATTGTGTGTGTAGTAATTTTGTAAGAAACTATGATTGTTCTAGAGAATTTTCTCTGCAAAGAGGTATTAGGCTAAGTGCTCTATTTTTTTCTTGTGGGACATATTTAATTGTTTATTTTGTATAGGGAGGAAGGGGAGAATAGGGAACTAGAAGATGTGTAGAATTGCTATCTAACTAGTTAGGTGTGTGAAGTCTCATTTGCCGGCTCTTTTTGTTGTTTCACTTTTTTTTTTTTTTTTTTCTCACGTTTTTGTCTGCACCATTCCTGGGTAGTAACAGGGAAGGGGACAAGATTAGATTGCACACGGATTGTATATATTTGTTTAATTTCACTGGTAGTTCAGTCAGGCCTAGATAGGCCAGCGTAGTAGTGTTTGAATTTTCACATTTTTATGGAAAAGTATATCACTCAGGTGAAATTGAGTTCACCCATAATGCCGGCGAAAGTAAAGAAAAAAAAAACATTAAAGTAACCGATACTAGTTTAGACGGCTCAATGGAGCCTAGCAAAACCACTTTAGATATACAGGAATTAATATCTAAAATCTCAGACATTTTCTCCCCCCAATTTGAACTTATTAAAAAAGAACTAGGGACTATTTCCTCTGAAATCTCCTATCTCCTATCAGCGGAGGTAAGGAGGTAAGACAGTTTTCAGTTAGATTAACTGAGGCAGAGACAAGAATTTCCGATGTAGAAGACCAGACACATATACTTTCTGAGATGTCACAGAAACAGGAATCTAAAATTAAAAATATGCAGTTGCGCCTGGAGGATCTGGAGGATCGCTCCAGGCGTAACAATATTAGAATAGTTGGTCTCCCGGAATTAGTAGCGTACGAAGATCTATTAAAATTTACCTCCACTACATTACCCTTAGCAGTAGGGATGCCTTCACATATGTTACCACTTTCGATTGAACGATCGCACAGATTAGGTCAGAGAAAAACATTGCCAGATGGAGCATTGAAAAATAGAGTTTGTCTGTTTAAACTCTTAAAGTATCAAGATAAAGTGGAATTGATGAGGCGTTTTAAAACATCTGAGCCTCCTCTTTTTGCAAACAGCAGAGTATTATTATTCCAGGACTTTTCCTCTGAGACCTCTTCTAAGAGGAGAGCGATGGCTCCCTTTTGCACACAACTAATAAATAGAGGATTAAAAGCACGTATGGTGTATCCTGCACGTATTATAGTTGACGCTGAAGGTGCCAGGTGTTCCTTTGGAGAGGTCACGGAGGTAAAGAAATATATAGAGACTCTCGAGAAGTGATATGGTCTAGCTGAATAGGATAGACAGGAAGAAAGTTGACCCCTTGTTGAATCTACATGCAGCAGGACGATATGTTGTCCTCAGTAGATAGTATAGCAATTTGTTTTCTCTGTTTTTATTTTGATCGGCTGTCTGTGTTTGAGGTTTTTTTTTTTTTGTTTTTTTTTTTTCTCCCCGTTTGGCCCGCTCTCACCTCCCTTCCCTACCTAGGGTGTCAAATATGGAAGGCCTCTCCTTTATACTGTATATTTTATATTCTCTCTAGGCCGATAATCCTTGATTTATACTCCGCATGATATTAGATGGCTGAGGGAATTAAAATATTATCGTGGAATGTGGGGGGGATAACCTCCCTCATTAAGCGCAAACTTGTCATTAAAACCCTAGCGTCACATAAACCAGATATAGCCTTGTTGCAGGAGACCCACCTTAAGGAGTTTGAAGCAGCAAAATTGAAGATTAAATGGGTGGGCAAAGTAATTTCTACCTCAGGGCCCAGTAGAAAATGTGGGTTAGTTATTTTATTACATAAAGATCTAGATTATAAGATTGTTAAGTTAGAAATAGACCCGGCTGCCAGATATATTTTGTTACAAATCCAGCTAAAAAATATAAAATTAGTGATATGTAAAATGTATGCCCCAAATAAATTCTCCTGGGATTTTTGGGAAAAAATTAAAATGAAATTATTCCCTTTTACCACTGGAAATCTAATATTAGGAGGAGATTTCAACGCAACCCTTTGTCCAGTATTGGACAGATTCTCTGATAAGAATAGATCGGCCCAGGAAAGAAATGCAAAATTTTTAAAACAATTTTGTACCCAGCTAAAATTAGTAGATATATGGCGATTAAAAAATCCAGATAAATTAGTATTTTCATGTGAGTCTATGGCTCACGGTACATTTTCTAGAATAGATTTTTTTTTAATCTCTGAAATATTATCTGTTTGGGAATTAGAGGTAGAGGTGGGAGATATTATAATTTCAGATCATGCAATTATTTCACTATTCTTCCCAATAGGTAATAAGGAAAGGGTAAAAATACCTGGTTTTGTCTTCCCTCGCTACCTCTATACCAATGCTAAATTTGTTAGTTATTTGAAAGGATCCTGGCAGCGATATTATGTGGAGAATATAGAGTATCTTAACAAACCGGAAATTTTATGGGAGGCGTATAAAGCAGTGTTGCGGGGCGAGATCCAGTCATATGTGAGTATAGCCAGGAAGAGAAAGAGAGCACGAGAAATCCAAATTACAAATCAAGTTAGAAACTCTTATAAGAAATTTTGTTTAAACCGTACAGAAGGTAACTTGGGAATATATAGAGCTAATAGACAAGAAAGAGACATTTTCCTTAAACAAAAATCAATAGAAGAGGAAGCAAAAATAAATCTCCATTTTAGAGGTTTATATGGTTGCTCAGCTAAATATCTGGCCAGACTTACCAAAGCTAGAAAAAGAAAAAATCTTATTCTTGCTATTCGAACAACTAAAGGTAGATCAACAGAATCCAAAGAGATTTTAGAAACTTTTTTTTAACTATTACCAACAGCTGTATTCAGCGATAGAAACTGATAATGTGAATCAATATCTTTTTTGGAATACAGTAGTAGTACCTAAAATATCTTTTGAGGATCTAAACGCAATTAATGCTCCGATTTCTATAGAAGAAATCAGAAGCGCTATAGATAATTTAAAGTTAAACAAAGCTGCAGGCCCAGACGGTTTCCCCGCTGAATATTATAGATGTATTGGTGAAGATATACTAATTTTCTTAGAAAAACTCTTTAACTTCTATTATTGTACAAAAAATCCAATTTCAACTTATTTTCTGGCTGCAAACATTTCTCTTATCCTAAAGAAAGTTAAAAATTCTGAAGATCCGGCCTCTTATAGACCTATCTCGGTTTTAAACATAGACTATAAAATACTAATGACGATCATAGCGTCCAGATTATCTCTTTGTTTGCACCAAATTATTCATCCAGATCAAACCGGATTTATGGTGTCTAGAAATCCGACAAAAAATATTTGCAAATTAATTAACCTTTTGGATTACGCATGGAATGTAGATAAGGGTAAGAGGGAGCCACTTTGGCAAGATTTAGCTATTTTGTCTTTAGACGCAGTTAAAGCGTTTGACTCGATTGTATGGGATTATCTGTTTAAGGCGTTAGAGCAGTTTGGATTCAATGGTGAATTTCTTTGGTTTATACATAGAGTATATTACAACCCAATATCTTACATACTTATTAATGGGCCGGTCTCTCCTAAAATTGTGCTACAACACGGTACCAGACAAGGGTGCCCCTTGTCCCCGGTGCTCTTTAATATTGCGCTAGAACCTCTGGCTATACGATTTAGAGAAGTGCTATTAGGAGTTTCGTTTGGTACCCACTATCTTAAAACTCTATTATATGCTGATGATGTCTTATTATTCCTGGTTAATACGCAACAGGCTATACCAGAGGTACTGCAAATCTTGACAATGTTTAGCTCTTTTTCTGGATACAAGATAAATTTTTAAAAAAGTGAATTGATGTGGCTTAATAATATAAAAATAACCCATATACCTGTCCTGCTAAACCCAGTCCTGGAGTCCCTAGACTACATTCAGAAAATGGAAGAGTATGCGTTGAGGGTTGAGGGTCGTTATGACCTTTACTGCTCAATCTGGCTCCCTTGGGAAGAGTACAGGAGGTCAAAAGATCCTAATGATTAGGTTAACTTCCAGTTTGGAGAGCAGTACGTGGTGAAACTTATATGACTGCTCTACTGAGGCGGCTGAATCTCTCGCCTTCGTTTCCCCTCCCTCTGGGTTTTTTTTTTTTGTTTTTTTTTTCCTCTCTTCCCCTTCTTCTTCTCTTTTACTCCTCTCTCATACTCATCTCGGCCAATAGTTCTTCGGGCCACTTAATTTTCCCCCATTCCCAAGCTGTGTCCATTGGGTGGTTTACACTCAGTAGTTCATATTCTTATCCCCAACATATCTTAGACGACTCTATATGCATAATACCCACTTCATATTCTATGTGAATCCCAATGAGCATTTATGACTGTGAAAATTAAGTCTCCTGCTAGAACCAGACTACAGATCCCATGAGTGGATCTATTTGATATCGTTGACATTTGTATATTCTGTTTATTAATGTTCTAAATGAGGCGGCATGAGGGTCCGCTTCCCGGCCTCATTGATAGTCAGTGAATGTTTGTAATTCCGGGAAGTTAATGACTTGTATTATTGCCTATGACACTATCTTTATTGCAAAGCTTGTAAACCTGACTTTGTTATTGCCTCAATAAAAATATATTTAATAATAACAAATAAAAAAAATAATAAAAAAAAAATAACCCATACGGTTCCATTTAAATGAGTTGAGGCCATTAAATATCTTGGTCTAGTGTTGCATAAAAACCCTACTCTTTGGTACAAAGATAATTTTGGGCCCCTACTTGAAAAGATTGAAAAAGACCTTCGGCTGTGGAAGACATTTCCATTGCCATTAACAGCTCGCGTCAATCTTGTCAAGACTATCATTTTTCCACGTCTGCTCTACCCGTTGCAGAACTTGCCGCTATTTATACCATATAAAGATTTGAAATTAATTAATGCACTTTTTTCTAAATTCATATGGAATAATAAGAAGCCTCGAATTGCTCTTAAGAAACTAATGCAAAATACTGGGGCAGCAGGACTTTCTCTTCCTGATCTTAAACTGTATAATTTGGCGGCTATGGTTAAAATAGCAATAGATTGGCTTTCGGGATCTAGCTTAGTATCATCTATAGATTTGGAATCTTTCCTAATCACCCCGTTTTCGGTAAAAGCCCTTTTACATATGCAAGTGTAGAAATTACCGCAGAATGTGAGTTGCCTCATGTCCTTCAAGAATATAGTTCAGGCCTGGCAAAGATTTTGTAGAATTTTAGATCTAGATTATTCTGTATCAGAGTTTCTACCTATATTAAATAATCCAAGTTTTTTGCCGGGCTTATATCAAAGAGCATTCAAAGATTGGGCTAATAAAGGACTTTGTTATGTAAGACAATTACTAAATGAAAATCATCAAATATTAGATGCGGAGGAGATTTTTAGTAAATTTGGAATACCTAGAACAAGTCTATTTGCTTAATTTCAAATCCGTCACTTTATTTCAGAGCAGAATTGGTATGCTCTATCTTTTGTGGCCTGGTCAGATATTAAGCTGTGTATACAAAAAATTAATTCAGGTGACTCCTCAATCTCTTTGATGTACGACATTATGCTGAATAAACAAAGTCTGATAATTAAGGATAATATTTGCAAATTTTGGGCACCATTGATTCCCTCGGTAGATCATGAAATAATTAAGCAGAGCTTTGAGTTAATACGCAAATGTAAAGTACCGGTGGATTGGAATGAATCACATATGAAATTGATTAATAATTTTTATCTCTCTCCCTGGAAATTAATGAAGATTTATCCCTTCGGGGTTAATGTATGTCCATATTGTGCACATACCAGAGCAGATATATTTCATATGTTCTGGTCATGCCCTAAAGTTAAACAACTATGGCTCAAAATTATTTACTGGTTCAATAAATCATATAAAGTTACAATTGCCCTTGCAGCCGAGGATATTATTTTTTTATTTCAGCTAAAAGATAGTAATCCTGTAAATAGCCTTAATACAATTATTCTGGCAGTAAGATTCTGTATACTTAAAAACTGGAAAGCCAGGTATGTACCTGGACTTTCTATGATTTTTAAAACCCTTCAAAATCAAATTCTTTTTGAATCACATCATTTATATGATGTATCTGAGATTAGAATTAAGAAGTTTCTCTGGAAATGGTCTCCTGTTATTTTGTCTTTCCCGGTTGCATTTCAGAGAGTGATTCTGTCCCCATTTTTAACTTCAGTGAGCTTTGCGGAATTGACGCTATTAAATGTTTTCCCACATACCTGGATTGAGCGGCCCTGAGGGGAGTGCGGGGTAGAGATAGAGGGGAGGGGGAGTAGGACCAAAGTACAGGGATTTTTTTTTTTTTTTTTTTTGTTTGTGTGTTTGTGATTTTCAAGTTTTGAAGATTATTTTGTATTATGATGATTAAGTTATCTTTTGAAAATAAAGGAAAAAAGGAAAATAGGTATGTAAAGAGCAGATAAGAAAGAGAAAGGACCCAATAGGTTTATATTTGCTGTTATATGTTTTACATTGATACATCTTAAACTGTGGATTTTCAGAAAAAATCTGTACAATGTTTTTTTTTCTTGTTTTTGTTTATCTGTACCATACAATAGGTTGGGCCCTGCGTGGCGCAAGATATGTAATTTGATTCTCTTGTAATTTGATTTCTATGTATTTACTGTTCTTTACATATAATAAAAAAGAAAAAAAAAAGAAAGGGAAGCATTTGAGTGATAAGATAATGAGATATGATCTGTCTGCAAGCCAAGCCTATTTTGATAGGCTGTGGTTTCAGAGAGCAAATCCATCTATTTCTTTTGCAAAAAGAAGCATAAATTAACAATTTCTCATACATTTTATACGTTGCAGCTGGTATAAGTTATAGGAAACACATTCAGGGAAAAACAATTTTACAGTGAACTGTCCCTTTAATGTAATTATTTTTTTAACAAATGTCACCAGAAATAATAACCCCTTGGTCGTTTTATCTGCTCTTCCCATAGACAATACTGTAGATCAATTATGGATCTGGTTATTTTAAGAGGCAAACTATAACCAGATACATTTATCGTTCTACTGATTTATTAAACAACTCACTTCACAATGTGTTCAAAGACTACACAAATTCTTCCAGTGCTCATCTCTTCAAATGTGAATCCTTTTGTGCATCTGCTTTCTTTGCTCATCCAGGGGGTAAAAATGTTCAATTTTCAGCAACATCAAAAGGCCGTTTCTGTGCTGGATGCATCTCAGCTGTCTCTTACCTGATAAGGCTAATAATGCTGAGTCTAAAGAACAGTTCAGTTACCATGGAAATAAAAAAACTGCCTACCTATCATTTCTCTGAAGCTGAATAAATGCGCTCTTGAGAAAAGCAAACTATTCTCATATAAGCTGTATTATGCAAAAAAACATATGTCTTTTATCATAAGGATACCCATTATGCTCTAAATAAATTGGGATTTTATATATATATATATATATATATATATATATATATACACACACAATACTTTTTTTATGTATCTGACGACAGGGGAGACCCTGAAGATATTTATACAATAAAGTGTGATTTGCTTGTAAATACCAGAGAGCCGGAGAGTGCTTTCCTGCTTCGCATATGTATACATACACATATATATATAAACATGTAGAAGAAAGCGCACTCCAAGGGATCCTTAACCAGGCACTTTTATTAAGTGAACGTTTTTGGACAAATATAGTCCGTCCTCAGACCAAAAAAGTGAATACATTTTTGGTCTGAGGATGGACTATATTTGTCCGAAAACGTTCACTTAATAAAAGTGCCTAGTTAAGGATCCCTTGGAGTGCGCTTTCTTCTACATGTTTATTTGCCTGCTTTGCTGCACCCGGGTCATTGGATCATTTGTTTGCTTGGAGTGCAATCCTCTACTGATTTATATATATATATATATATATATATATACACACAACACATACCCATCCAAAGGAGAGATACACACTTACTAGATTCTTTACCCATATATTAAACACCCTCATACAGATTTAATATTATCTAATACAGGGATAGGCAAGGTGTCCGTGACTAGCCCTTGCAGTGTCCACCACAACCTTAGTATATCATTTCTTTCTGATTAAATAATAGGAATAAAAAAAAAATATGTAGTGTGAATAAACTGTTAGCGATATTGGGTGATAAGTTATGGAATAAATAAAGCCTGAGTCAAATACTGGATGTGCATCTGTATAATAACACCCAGCTCTATACAAAGAAACAGTAGTGACCCTGGCACATGGGTATAGCCAGACAAGGGATGGTTATAGGGTGGTATCTGCATCAGTATAATAACACCCAGCGCTATATAATGACACAGTAGTGACACTGGCACATGGGTATAGCCAGACAAGGGCTGGTTATAGGGTCAGTGGTATCTGCATCAGTATAATATCACCCAGCGCTATATAATGACACAGTAGTGACACTGGCACATGCATATAGCCAGACAAGGGCTGGTTATAGGGTCAGTGGTATCTGCATCAGTATAATAACACCCAGCGCTATATAATGACACAGTAGTGACACTGGCACATGGGTATAGCCAGACAAGGGCTGGTTATAGGGTCAGTGGTATTTTCATCAGTATAATAACACCCAGCACTATATAATGACACAGTAGTGACACTGGCACATGGGTATAGCCAGACAAGGGCTGGTTAGAGGACCAGTGGTATCTGCATCTGTATAATAACACCCAACACTATATAATGACACAGTAGTGACACTGGCACATGGGTATAGCCAGACAAGGGCTGGTTATAGGGTCAGTGGTATCTGCATCAGTATAATAACACCAAGCACTATATAATGACACAGTGACACTGGCTCATGGGTATAGCCAGACAAGGGCTGGTTATAGGATCAGTGTTATCTGCATCAGTATAATAACACCCAGCACTATATAATGACACATTAGTGACACTTTCACATGGGTATAGCCAGACAAGGGCTGGTTATAGGGTCAGTGGTATCTGCATCAGTATAATAACACCAAGCACTATATAATGACACAGTGACACTGGCACATGGGTATAGCCAGACAAGGGCTGGGGTCAGTGGTATCTGCATCAGTATAATAACACCCAGCGCTATATTATGATACAGTAGTGACACTGGCACATGGGTATAGCCAGAGGAGGGCTGGTTATAGGATCAGTGGTATCTGCATCAGTATAATAACACCATGCACTATATAATGACACAGTAGTGACACTGGCACATGGGTATAGCCAGAGAAGGGCTGGTTATAGGACCAGTGGTATCTGCATCAGTATAATAACAATAAGCACTATATAATGACACAGTAGTGACACTGGCTCATGGGTATAGCCAGAGGAGGGCTGGTTATAGGATCAGTGGTATCTGCATCAGTATAATAACACCCAGCACTATATAATGACACAGTAGTGACACTGGCACATGGGTATAGCCAGAGTAGGGCTGGTTATAGGGTCAGTGGTATCTGCATCAGTATAATAACACCCAGCACTGTATAATGACACAGTAGTGACACTGGCACATGGGTATAGCCAGAGGAGGGCTGGTTATAGGATCAGTGGGATCTGCATCAGTATAATAACACCAAGCACTATAAAATAATGTTTTTCATATCTTTGAGCCCTAAATCTTTTGTGTGCAATATTTTTTGGGATTAATGCTTATTAGATAGTGTTATTATGAGTTTAACTGTACTTTGTATTCTATTTTTGATATGTTTTGTGTAAATTGTTAGTTTCATGAAAGTTAACCAGAGCTCTGAAGTTGCGGTAATCATTCTAGAAAAAATCGTGATTGTGCTCAAGCGATTGCATTTACTTTCAACACGTAATACCAGCAGTAAATCCGTAGAGCTTAAACATCTGCAATAAACACCTTATCGCTTGTGCGCAAAGGTTTGTGCTCCATTCATAATCTGGCCCAGAGTGTGCAAGTTAAAAGGAAGACCCCTGACACTGTCGCTATTGATTTCCCGCTTCCTCAAAAAGATTATCAGGGGTTCATAATATTTTCTTAATTATTTCCTCTTTCTTTATATATAGGGCCAGATTACAAGTGGGGTGCTAAATATCGCTTTCGGGAAAGCGATATTAGCACTCCACTGAGTAATACCAGCGCACACTAATGTGCGCTGGTATTACAAGTTTACATCAATGTAAATGCAAACTCGCATTTGTATTACTGGGAAGCATTGCGCTCACGACAGTGCGCTTCCATAAGCTCCTATGGGAGCCTCATTAACATGCCGTGAGATACGGCATGAGAACCTCGCGCAGCAAAGTGGTTAAGTAGCGTTCCGATCACAGCAAGGTGTAAATATATATGTATATGATTATATACAAATATATATGTGTTAATATGTGTATATATACACATATTAACACACACATATATATATATATACAGGGAGTGCAGAATTATTAGGCAAATGAGTATTTTGACCACATCATCCTCTTTATGCATGTTGTCTTACTCCAAGCTGTATAGGCTCGAAAGCCTACTACCAATTAAGCATATTAGGTGATGTGCATCTCTGTAATGAGAAGGGGTGTGGTCTAATGACATCAACACCCTATATCAGGTGTGCATAATTATTAGGCAACTTCCTTTCCTTTGGCAAAATGGGTCAAAAGAAGGACTTGACAGGCTCAGAAAAGTCAAAAATAGTGAGATATCTTGCAGAGGGATGCAGCACTCTTAAAATTGCAAAGCTTCTGAAGCGTGATCATCCAACAATCAAGCGTTTCATTCAAAATAGTCAACAGGGTCGCAAGAAGCGTGTGGAAAAACCAAGGCGCAAAATAACTGCCCATGAACTGAGAAAAGTCAAGCGTGCAGCTGCCAAGATGCCACTTGCCACCAGTTTGGCCATATTTCAGAGCTGCAACATCAATGGAGTGCCCAAAAGCACAAGGTGTGCAATACTCAGAGACATGGCCAAGGTAAGAAAGGCTGAAAGACGACCACCACTGAACAAGACACACAAGCTGAAACGTCAAGACTGGGCCAAGAAATATCTCAAGACTGATTTTTCTAAGGTTTTATGGACTGATGAAATGAGAGTGAGTCTTGATGGGCCAGATGGATGGGCCTGTGGCTGGATTGGTAAAGGGCAGAGAGCTCCAGTCCGACTCAGACGCCAGCAAGGTGGAGGTGGAGTACTGGTTTGGGCTGGTATCATCAAAGATGAGCTTGTGGGGCCTTTTCGGGTTGAGGATGGAGTCAAGCTCAACTCCCAGTCCTACTGCCAGTTTCTGGAAGACACCTTCTTCAAGCAGTGGTACAGGAAGAAGTCTGCATCCTTCAAGAAAAACATGATTTTCATGCAGGACAATGCTCCATCACACGCGTCCAAGTACTCCACAGCGTTGCTGGCCAGAACGGATACAAAAGATGAAAATCTAATGACATGGCCTCCTTGTTCACCTGATCTGAACCCCATTGAGAACCTGTGGTCCATCATCAAATGTGAGATTTACAAGGAGGGAAAACAGTACACCTCTCTGAACAGTGTCTGGGAGGCTGTGGTTGCTGCTGCACGCAATGTTGATTGTGAACAGATCAAAACACTGACAGAATCCATGGATGGCAGGCTTTTGAGTGTCCTTGCAAAGAAAGGTGGCTATATTGGTCACTGATTTGTTTTTGTTTTGTTTTTGAATGTCAGAAATGTATATTTGTGAATGTTGAGATGTTATATTGGTTTCACTGGTAAAAATAAATAATTGAAATGGGTATATATTTGCTTTTTGTTAAGTTGCCTAATAATTATGCACAGTAATAGTCACCTGCACACACAGATATCCCCCTAAAATAGCTATAACTAAAAACAAACTAAAAACTACTTCCAAAACTATTCAGCTTTGATATTAATGAGTTTTTTGGTTCATTGAGAACATGGTTGTTGTTCAATAATAAAATTAATCCTCAAAAATACAACTTGCCTAATAATTCTGCACTCCCTGTATATATATATATATGTGTGTATATAAGCATATACATATATATTTGCTGGGAACGCACAGTTCCCATAGACCACAATGTAACTGTTTTTTTTCTAATACCCAACAGTCGTCAACTTTAACCCGTTAAAACTGCCTAGGACAGGTTTTTTTTATTATTTTTACAACAAATGCTACTTTTTTTTAGTAAAAAAAACTATAATGTCCTCTATTTTGAGGGCATTTGGGGCACTTTTAGAAAATTAACCAGAGATCTGATCTCTGGTTAATTTTCTGAGTGCTAATTGCTACCCAAGCTTGTGGTAGCAATAACCAGCCAAAGTAAATTTGCCCAATTGCGAGCATGCTATAAATTAGCGCTCCAGTTGTAATCTAGCCCATAATATTTTTAATGAAACCAAGAACAAAATGCCTTTAAACTTTTAGATCAGAATTTATTTTTTCATATATAAAAAGATTATCGTCTTATCATCTTGATCTATATAAAAAAAAATATTTGAAGTTTCTTATCAACTTCTTTTTTTTTTTTTTATTTAACTGCTCAGATTAAGGTTAATTAATTGAGCAAAACAACAATTTTCAATCTAATTTGTTCTCTTCTGGTTTATTCTTTTATCAATTGGTCATGAAGAGAGAAAAACATTCATTGAAAATCAAGTCAGCTCTAATAGGCAATACGCTGTTAAATTAGGTCACTTCAGCATTTGAATGAATCATATGAGTAAATCGTTATTAACCTAAATTAACAACCTTTGCACTTATTAATAATGTGTTTTTTAAGCAATAAAATAAGCGTATAAAAAAAAGCTATGCTGAACTAATGTGCATTTAATAGCATTTTCTATTTAAACTTTATATATTTTAGCCAATAAAAACTGGATGTTATATTTAAATGGTCTTCTGCGTAGTGCTGCTAAAATCCTTACAGCAGATGTAAGCAATAGATGGAATCAATTCCCACAATGTGCCATGGGACTGAAATTTATAGGGACATGGACGCTTTTCTTGATTCAATTAAAGTGTACAATTTAAAAAAAAAACTGCTATAATCAGATTTTCCTCTCACTTCTGCTATCCTTTTTTAATGATAAAGTTTCCAGGCAGGGAACTTATTCCAGACCTTGTTCTGTCCCACTCCCTACTCTCATGTAACCGATCATGCAAGAGTAGGGTCTGTCAATCACTGGAGTGTGTCAGCCCAGGGTGATTTAAGGGGACAGTTTACACATATGTTAAGTATTAGTAAACCTGTGCTTGCACATGAAATTGATCTTCATTTAACAGATGGACTAATATTATTGTGATAATTCACTCTTTGTTATGAATTGAGGCCACTATAGTGGTGTAGAATATACTTGTTTAAAACATATTTTAAAGGGACAGACTACTACAGAATGTTTATTGTTTAAAAAGATAGATAATCCATTTATTACCTATTCACCAGTTTTGCATAACCAACACAGTTATATTAATACACTATTTTCTTCTGTGATTACCTTGTAGCTAAGCCTCTGCAGACTGTCCCCCCTTATTTCAGTTCTTTTGACAGAAGCCAATCAGTGCTGACTTCTAGGTAACTCCACGTACGTGAAGACAATGCTATCTATATGACACACATGAACTAATGCCCTCTAGTTGTGGAAAAACTGTCCAAGTGCATTCAGATTAGAGGCAGCCTTCAAGGGCTATGAAATTAGCAAATGAGTCAGCCTAGGTTTAGCTTTCAACTAAACAATACCAAGAGAACAAAGAAAAATTAATGAAAAAAGTACATTGTAAAGTTGTTTAAAATTACATTCACTATCTGACTTTGACTAGACTGTCCCTTTAACTCTTCTACACCTGACTGAGGAAGTGGAGAGACAAGGAGGCATCATTCTTATGACCGCCCTGCTTCTTAACTTGTAGTTTGAGGTTTGTTTTTATTTTTAACTTCTATTTCACTTTAAAGAGAATGAGAACTTAAGAACAGGTGGCAAAATATTATCAAGACTTTAGGATGTTGTATTTAAAAGTTTTCTATAATTTATATACAAAAGCCTCAGTTACACCATTAAATATTAAAGTAAAAATGTTACTGTACTAGCTGGATATATCTATTGTTATATTCCTGATAGGGACAATTTCCACATAAAAAAAAATGGTGCATTCAGCTCAGGAACATCAGTTTTTCAAAATAACAAAACACTGTAATATATTTTGGAATCCTTTCTTTTAGATAAAACAGAGAAGATTTAATGTATTTACTAAAGGTCAGGTCCATATGTCTTCTTAAAGATCCAATACTGTCCTGAGCACATAGCTAACAGACTTCCTAAAGCTCTCTCATTAGAACCAGGCATTTCTATGGATATAAATTCTGAGATAATTCCCTAAGTGACGTCAGCTCATTAATGTTCATTTTACCGAACTGCTCATTGTCTTTAGGGACACCGTGGCTATAATGGAGCAGTCTACAACATGAATAATGGAGCTGTATAAATACAAGAGTTAAAGGCACATATAAGTGCCATCAGAATGATCTAATGCACAAGACTATTTCTTTACTGCACTAATGATTGGAAATCATTTTGGGCCACATTGCAATTAAAGCACAACTGATAATGTGGTGTGTTATTTTGCACTCAGCCTTGTATACACAATCAGTAGTTATTTGTTAAAATGCATTTCAACTATAGGCTTGTGCATTTACCTAGGTATCTCTTCAACACAGAATATCATGGGAACAAAGACAATTTGATAATATAAGTAAATTGGAAACATTTTGAAAATAGTGCCCTTTGTCTAAATCACAAAATATTTTTTTGGGTTTTATTATCCCTTTAAAGGTACAGTCTACACTAGAATTGTTATTGTTTAAAAAGATAGATAATCCCTTTATTACCCATTCCCTAGTTTTGCATAACCAACACAGTTATATAAATACACTTTTTACCTCTTTGATTACCTTATATCTAAGCCTCTGCAAACTGCCCCCTTATTTCAGTTCTTTTGACAGACTTGCATTTTATCCAATCAGAGCTGGCTCACTGGAACTCCACGTGCGTGAGCACAGTGTTATCTATATGACACACATGAACTAACACCCTCTAGTGGTAAAAACTGTCAAAAGGCCCTGAGAGAAGAGGCGGCCTTAAAGGGCTTAGAAATTTGCATATGAACCTCCTAGGTTTAGCTTTCAACTTAGAATACCAAGAGAACAAAGCAAAATTGGTAAATTGTTTAAAATTACATTCTCTATCTTAATCATAAAAGTTTATTTTGGACTAGACTGTCCCTTTAACTAATTTAAGAAATCAAAGAAATACTGATGAAATGCATCAGTATCAGGGGTGTATTTATGCATAGGCCAACAAGGCCGGTGCCTAGGGCGACAGATTTGAGGGGGCGGCACTGGCACTATGTTGGCGTTAACCGGTTATTATTATTTTATTAATTTAAAAAATTTCTCCGTGCGGCAGTCACGTGACCCGGCTTTTACCGACATCACGAGATGTTTTCCTACTTTTGCCCACCTTCCTGTCAGCTCACACGCCGCCCATGTATGGAGGGAGCCACACATGTGCACACGTGATCTCTGAGCACTGGGAGCAGGCAGGCAGGCAGGCACTGGACTTCATGACCTCCATCATGCGGTAAGTGACTAGTCACAGTGGTGACAGATGTGAGAGACAACGTGACGGTGTGTGGAGCGGAGCAGAGCCTGGCTGAGAGATAGTGACAGAGGACTGGACATAACTGAGACTGAGTGCACTACAGACACAGACAGTCACGTCGACTCACGACGCAGTACTAGAAAGGTATTTTTTGCTTTCATTGGGACTCATTGCTCCTCTGCTCTATTCTAAGCTAATGAGTAGTACAGTACTAGTAAGTTTAAGGACAACAAAGTGTAAGTCAGAGACTGTGGCTAGCAGCTATTACAGAGATCATGGCTGCCACTGCGCTGATGGCTCTGTCAGATGATCATGACTGACAGACTCTCAGAGTCACTCTGAACTCTGAAGTACACACAGTGTATACTTAGTACAGCGGATTCCAGGGGCCTGCATTAAAGAGAAGGTTCTTAGGCACAGACCCTGGGATCTGCCGCAGGGTCAGGGTTTGAGTGGCTCTCCAGCAATCTGAGGTAAGTCTGAGGCTATAAGTAAACGTTTTGACCTGTAGCAAAGAACACAAGTGAATGTAAATGTTCCCTCAATATTCAGCATTCATTTAATTTTTAACAAAACTGTACAGCAGACGAATATACAGAAAAACTAATTTCTCAGAATGTGTGTTCCAAAAGAGTTGTACAAACTACATTTTTCGAAGCTGCACATGTCTAATTGTAAAAAAGGCAACATGTTTAACTAAAGCTTTTCTAATGTACCCAACACATAAACAGCGCACACTTATAGTTTAAAGTGGTAATAGTAAACTTGTGTATGGTATTACAAGTTGTCTGTGAAGTATTGCTTTTTACACACAATTTGAAATACTGTTTTGCATTTAGCTCTTTTGAAAATCATGTATTAACTGCTAACTACTTGCTATTGTGCATTCATATTTAACTCACAAAGTGGTGAGATATGTAGTTAAAGGGACATGCAACCCAACATTTTTATTTCATGATTCAGATAGAGCATACAATTTTAAAAAAACTTTACAATTTACTTCTTTTATCTTATTTCCTGTATTCTCTTGGTATCCTTTGATAACAAAGCATTCCTAGGTAGGCTCAGGAGCTGGGTGCTAGCTGCTGATTGGTGGCTGCACAAATATGTCACTTGTGATTGACTTACCAATGTGTTCAGCTAGCTTCACGAATGGATACCAAGAGAATGAAGTAAAATTGATAATAGAAGTAAATTGGTAAGTGGTGTACATATGTACACTCTATCAGCATCATGAATGAAAACAATTTGGGTTTCATGTCACTTTAAAACCAGGTACAGTGTGGCAGTTTTGCTGCTTATCCCGAGCTGAAGATAGTCGGTGATAGATGGCAATATGGACCTATGTTGCCCCAGATTGGTTGAGTGACTTTGATCATCTGTGGTCACTTAGTTGACATCATCTCTTGAATGGCAATGTCCTATGTGTTTAACACCTTTACAGTGGTTTAACACTTAGGTGAAGGCAAGAAAAAGTCCAATAAGGACATCTAATTAAATAATTTTCTAATTGCAGGTTGTTTGTTTTTCACAACACTTTTATATATCTCCAAAATTTACAATAAGTGAATCAATAAAGGTAACATCTGCATCTCTACTTACACATTCAGAGGTTGCCAGGCCGGCCACTGAGCCTTGGCTTTGACCACCGTCAGTACTTCATCTCCCTGAAAAACAGACCGAGAATAGCAAATGTCAGTCTTTTTAACATACACAACCTGCTTACTGAATATGTGCCCATTACACTTACTCTTGTCTGATAAATAAATACTTTCCTCTGTACAAAATCATATACTAAAGCCACAGTATACATCATCACTTATACAGTTTGTACCCAGATTATTAATAAGCCTCTAAACAATGATACTAGTAAGAACAGTTTGTAGTCTGATTTAAAAGGACATTAAACTAAAGAAATCTCTAGGTTGTGCACAAAAGCCATCTCTCTCTCCTTCTGACTCTCTCTCTCTTTCTGTCTGCCTGTGTCTCTCTCTCTCTTTCTGTATGTGTCTCTCTCTCTCTTTCTGTCTGTGTCTCTCTTTCTCTGTCTCTCTCTATATATATGTGTGTGTGTGTTATGTTAAAGTGGTAAACATAACAAATGATACTAATACAGTAAGAACAGTTTGTAGTCTGATTTAAAAGGACATTAAACTAAAGAAATGTCTAGGTTGTCCACAAAAGCCATCTTTCTCTATCTCTGTCTGCCTGTCTCTCTCTGTCTCTCTCTCTGTCTGTGTGTCTCTCTCTGTCTGTCTCTCTCTCTTTCTCTCTCTCTCTCTCTCTCTCTCTCTCTCTCTCTCTCTATATATATATATATATATATATATATATATATATATATGTGTGTGTGTGTGTGCATGTGTGTGTTATGTTAAAGTGGTTTATTTTGTTACTGCTTTTAACAGTAACAGGAAGGGAATGTATACAAACTTCTGGTCTGTGGAACTGGCTGATATTTTTTTCCTTTCTCTCTCCGGTTTTTGTTATCCAGAACATATATTATGCTTGTGAGGAAAACATATTTTTCTACTAGAGACAAACAACATCTTTTTATTCCTGGCTTATGAAAAGCCCTGCAGTCAACCATCCGAATGACCACACTGGAATAAAATAGGTGATTACTTATATAGTTGCTAGAAATGAAATTAGAATTTTACAAACTGTATTTTTTTCCCACTGTATTTGAGTATAAAAAAGTTTCACAATTATTAATTATATTGAGAATTATGTGCAATGTTTAACAAAAACATTCCTAGGAAACTCCATTTGTCAACCCTTTTTAACTTGTCCTATTATGGATCAAATGGCATATTGTCTATCAAGCATCAAAATGACGGGAACAGGAAGCACCAACAGATATCTCAAACAATATGTGCCTCTCTTAAATAATGGCAGTGGGTCTCACAAAGGGGTATTCCCTGCTTTTAAGTATGTGTAGGCGATACATATATTAGAATGTCTCACAAACAATGGTAAGTTAAAAAAAAAAAAAACATTTAAAAAGAATAAATAAAAAAATTGAAGTAAATTGTTTAATTGCATTAAAAACCCTAACAAATATAAAACTCATTTTATGATTTTTCTTTTATATATATTAAATTTAAGTGGTGTAGGAAAGAAACACTTTAAGGGGAAAAGTAAAAATTGTAATAAAACAAATTTGCACTTGCAAAAAACAAATTCTATGAAATTCATATTTATAATCTGAAATTTAGACCATGTTATTTTTGTAATTGTAGAAGTATTTTCCCCTCTGCTAGTTGGCTTAACAGGGGGGTTTTGTGTCAACATACTCAAAATACGTATTACCCTAATAGAAAAACACCTGAAAATGGAAGCAATTGTAAGATCCTATATACTGTAAGCATAGTAATCAGATTGGCTGTAGTAAAAATGAAATATAAATGTGTGCAATAATTTTTCTATGTGATCATCCAGACTCTAAAATCTGCAACATTGATAACAACACCTAATTTGACTATTAAAGATAATAACACTCTAGTGCTTTTAAAATAAGTACTGTTATTGATTTTAACAAAAAATTTAAATTTTTCAATTAAACAGAAAAATAAATTCTAAAATCAAAAGACCTAAAAATGTACTTTTTATTTTTTATATTTAAGGACACCTACATTACAATATATTTGTATTTTCATAATTAATCTTTCTTTCATGTAAGTGGCAAGAGTCCATGAGCTAGAGACTTATGTGATATACATTCCTACCTGGAGGGGGCAAAGTTGCCCAAACCTCAAAATGCCTATAAATACCTCCCACCTCACTCATACTTCAGTTTTATAAACTTTGCCTTCGTTGGAGGATGGTGAAGCAAGTTGTGCTTGGTTTCTTCTATGAAAGGCGCTTCTAAGCATTTGAAGCCCAGTTCCTCTCAGAGTACAGTGTTTGTCTGAGCGATGTGAAGGGAGTATTTGCCTAATGATGCCATGTTTTTGCCTATGGGAAATCTATTCTAAGGCTCTCTGTAAATTTGGTCGTGGGAATTCATCTGCCACCTCCCTTTACAGATCGACATTATACTCCTCTACCGTTACCACTGCTGATATGTTTCAGTACTGGTTTGGCTGTCTGCTATATGTGGATGGGTGTCTTCAGTATATATCGTTTGTTAAGACACTCTCAGCTATGTTTGGCACGTTATATTTTTAAAGTTTAAATATATATTGCATATATTTGCCATGAGTCAGGTCTATGTTTATTTCTCTTTGCAGTCTAACAATTTCAGCATGAAAATTATGTTTGAGAGAAATTTAGTATTCTTTTACTTACCTGAGGTTTCAGCTAGTTGTAACTTTGGTCTTGTTTTTTCAAATTTTCACAGGCAAATTAGGCTTGCGATGGCGCAAAATACTTCTATTTATTGCGTCATCTTTGGCGCAATTTTTTTGACCGCAAAGTTTGCGTTTGTTGTGATGCGAGTCACGTCATTTTTTGCGTCCTTGATGATGCAAATTTTTTGGCGCAAATGTTAATGACGCAAATTGTGTCATTTCCTGTTAACCTTGGCGCCAAAAGTTTTTTTCTTAGCATTTGTGTCATCTTTGTTAGCGTCGTTTTTGGCGCCGAAAATTTTGTTTTTTTAAGTCTCTTCTATTGTGCTCTCTGCTTTCATTTGTTACAGAGGGCTATGACATTTGCTTCTGTTTTTCATATAAGCATTTTTTCCCATTCCTGAAACTGCTATTTTGTGGAAATTGGATATTTTTTTTTAAATGTTATTTTTTCTTTTTTGTTACATTTTTCAAGATGTCATAAAGAAAAGATGTCATAAAGAGAGAAAGAGAGAGAGACACAATCACATACAGAGGGTTAGAGAAAGAGAGACACAATCACACACAGAGGGTTAGAGAAAGAGAAAGAGAGACACAATCATACACAGAGGGTTAGAGAGAGAGAAAGAGAGACACAATCACACACAGAGGGTTAGAGAGAGAGAAAGAGAGACACAATCATACACAGAGGGTTAGAGAGAGAGAAAGAGAGACACAATCATACACAGAGGGTTAGAGAGAGAGAGAAATAGAGAGAGACACAATCATACACAGAGGGTTAGAGAAAGAGAGAGAGACACAATCACACACAGAAGGTTAGAGAGAGAGAAACACAATCATACACAGAGGGTTAGAGAAAGAGAGAGAGACACAATCACACACAGAGGGTTAGAGAGAGAGAAAGAGAGAGAGACACAATCATACACAGAGGGTTAGGGAGGGAGAGAGAGACACAATCACACACAGAGGGTTTTAGAGAGAGAAAGAGAGAGAGAAAGAGAGAGAGAGAGACACTATCACACACAGAGGGTTAGAGAGAGAGAGAGAAAAAGAGACACAATCACACACAGAGGGTTAGAGAGGGAAAGAGAGAGAGAGACAATCACACACAGAGGGTTAGAGAGAGAGAGAAAGACACAATCACACACAGAGGGTTAGAGAGAGAGAGAAAGAAAGAGGGAGAGAAAGACACAATCACACACAGAGGGTTAGAGAGAGAGACACAATCACACACAGAGGGTTAGAGAAAGAGAGAGAGAGACGCAATCATACACAGAGGGTTAGAGAGAGAGAGAGAAAGAGACACAATCACACACAGAGGGTTAGAGAGAGAGAAAGAGACACAATCACACACAGAGGGTTAGAGAAAGAGACACAATCACACACAGAGGGTTAGAGAGAGAGAGACACACACAATCACACACAGAGGGTTAGAGAGAGAGAGAGAGAAAGAGAGAGACACAATCACACACAGAGGGTTAGAGAGAGAGAAAGAGAGACACAATCATACACAGAGGGTTAGAGAGAGAGAGAGAGAGAGAGAGAGAGAGAGAGAGAGAGAGAGAAAGAGAGACATAATCACACACAGAGGGTTAGAGAGAGAAAGAGAGAGAGAGACACACTCACACACAGAGGGTTAGAGAGAGAGAGAAAGAGACACAATCACACACAGAGGGTTAGAGAGAGAGAAAGAGACACAATCACACACAGAGGGTTAGAGAGAGAGACACAATCACACACAGAGGGTTAGAGAGAGAGACACAATCACACACAGAGGGTTAGAGAGAGAGAGAGAGAGAGAGAAATAGAGAGACACAATCACACACAGAGGGTTAGAGAGAGAGAAAGAGAGACACAATCATACACAGAGGTTAGAGAGAGAGAAAGAGAGAGAGACACAATCACACACAGAGGGTTAGAGAGAGACACAATCACACACAGAGGGTTAGAGAGAGAGAAAGAGAGACACAATCATACACAGAGGGTTAGAGAGAGAGAGAGAAAGAAAGAGAGACATAATCACACACAGAGAGTTAGAGAGAGAGAAAGAGAGAGAGACACAATCACACACAGAGGATTAGAGAGAGAGACACAATCACACACAGAGGGTTAGAGAGAGACACATAGAGAGAGACACAATCACACACAGAGGGTTAGAGAGAGAGAAAGAGAGAGAGACACAATCACACACAGAGGATTAGAGAGAGAGACACAATCACACACAGAGGGTTAGAGAGAGAAAGAGAGAGAGACACAATCACACACAGAGGGTTAGAGAGAGACACAATCACACACAGAGGGTTAGAGAGAGAGAAAGAGAGACACAATCATACACAGAGGGTTAGAGAGAGAGAGAGAAAGAAAGAGAGACATAATCACACACAGAGAGTTAGAGAGAGAGAAAGAGAGAGAGACACAATCACACACAGAGGATTAGAGAGAGAGACACAATCACACACAGAGGGTTAGAGAGAGACACATAGAGAGAGACACAATCACACACAGAGGGTTAGAGAGAGAGAAAGAGAGAGAGACACAATCACACACAGAGGATTAGAGAGAGAGACACAATCACACACAGAGGGTTAGAGAGAGACACAGAGAGAGAGACACAATCAAACACAGAGGGTTAGAGACACATAAGGGATGAGAGAGTCAGAGGGGGAGGAAGAGAGACAGAGAGAGAAAGAGACCATGGGGGAGAACAACACATAAGAAGAGAGATGGATAGATAGAGAGAAACACACACACACACACACAAGGGGGGGGGGGGAGAGGGACCACAGCATTTTTAAGTAATAAAACAGCAGAGCTACAGAGAGTTCATAAAGTGAGACTATAATTTAGTGTAAAGTACAAAGGCAAGCTGCTAAGTTAGTGGGTGTAAAGTTTGAGTAAACAAAATACAAAAACGATCCTTTGCTGTAAAAAAGTAAAAAAACACTAAACCACATTCATTAAATTATAATTTTCACTAACAGAATCCCTTTCAGTAAAATCTTACTTTAATAAGATGTGGCTGAAACACTGCTCTCTCTGCCTCTCTTCCTGCTCTGTATAAGGATTCAGGAAGTGACAGTGGCACATTCCACTGCACTTAGAGGGGAAGAACAGAACTCTCTTTTTCACTTTAGCAAAGCTAGCAGGTTCACAGGACAGCAACAAAATATATGAAAGTTGTTTTTTTCCGTGTTTGTTTTGTTTTATATGATTTAACATCCAGCCCCAACCCTAAGTTCCACTTACTAATGCCTCTCACTGGATTGGTTCAGCCCAAATAGGACTGCCTCAAATAAGCAGTTAATGGGCCATGCAATGATCTTAACCACGTTCATCAAGTAGGTGGCGCAGCATGTTGTGTAATGGTGGGCAGACCTGATTGTGCCTCTCCATTGCACAACATATAGCTGTGGGGAAAAAAAATGCTGGAGAATTTTTTTTTTTTTTTTTTTTTAAAGCCAATAAAAAATATATATATATTTTTGCCCATATGAGAGGTGAAGCACTGCCTCACCTGCCTCTAGTGACTGCACATCACTGCCAGGAGTAAACAATTGGGAAGCGGATTATATCAGTCATCAGAATTTACATCCGGGAGAGTGGTCTCTCCATCCAGATGTGTTTTTTCAATTGGTACAGATGTGGGGCCCCCCAGAAATAGATCTGATGGCCTCGCGTCTGAACAAGAAGCTTCCAAGATATCTTTCCAGGTCCAAGGATCCTCAGGCGGAGATGGTAGATGCTCTAGCAGTTCCTTGGTCTTACCAACCTGCTTACATTTTCTGCCTCTGGTTCTTCGTCCAAAGGTGATCTCCAAGATCATAATGGAATAACTTATGTGTTTCAGGCCTCTCAGGTTTTGGTATGCGGACCTTGTCAAGATGTCCAGTTGCCAACCTTGGCCACTTCCTTTAAGGCCAGACCTTCTGTCTCAAGGGCCGTTTTTCCATCAGGATCTCAAATCTCTAAATTTGATGGCATGGAAATTGAACGCTTAGTCATAATAAACCTGTTATTAAATCTATTTTTCCTCCTTGGAGTCTCAATTTGGTTTTGAAAAATTTGCAGGCTTCTCGTTTGAGCCTATGGGGCCTATTTATCAAAGCATCAATTGTGCTGCATTTGCCGGCACCAATACGCTTGCCTAACATCGCTGCCGTGGACCTGAATATGCTCTCCATAGTTACCAAAAAAGCTGTCAAAAAGAAACGCACCAAGTATGGGGCGATGAGCAGCGGACTGTTTTAACTAACAGTCATCGATCTCGCTGCTCTTCAGCTTTTTCACAGCTTTATTTGTATACTGTCACTAAACACCAACACTATACTAAACTCATTAACCCTTATACCACCGTTCCTGGATCCCGCCACAACTAAATAAAGTTATTAACCCCTATTCTGTCACTCCCGGAGCCCACCGCCAGCTACATTATACTTATTAACCCCTAATCTGCCACCACCGCCACCTACATAAAGTTATTAACCCCTATCCTGCCGAAGATAGAAGATGCCGCCTGGATGAAGACTTCTGCCCGTCTAGAGGTCCTCTTCTGCCTGGATCGGATGAAGATTTCTGCCCCTCTGGAGGACCACTTCTGCCCGGCTGGGTGAAGACGGCTCAAGGTAGGGTGATCTTCAAGGGGGTAGTGTTAGGTTTTATTAATGGGGAATTGAGTGGGTTTTAGAGTAGGGTTGGGTGTGTGGGTGGTGGGTTTTAATGTTGGGGGGTATTGTATTTTTTTTTTTTACAGGTAAAAGAGCTGATTACTTTGGGGCAATGCCCCGCAAAAAGCCCTTTTAAGGGCTATTTGCAATTTAGTATTGGGTAGGGAATTTTATTATTTTGGGGGGCATTTTTAGTTTATTAGGGGGATTAGATTAGGTGTAATTAGTTTATTAGTTTAAAATTCTTGTAATTATTTTTTTATTTTCTGTAATTTAGAGTTTTGTTTTTTTGTACTTTAGTTTATTTTATTTTATTGTATTTAATTGTAGTTAGTTTAGGTAATTAATTTAATTATAGTGTAGTGTTAGGTGTAATTTTAATTGTAATTTAGGTTAGGATTTTTTTTACAGGTATATTTGTCTTTATTTTAACTTGGTAGTTATTATATAGTTAATAACTATTTAATAACTATTGTACCTAGTTAAAATAAATATAAAGTTGCCTGTAAAATAAATATAAACCCTAAGCTAGATACAAATGTAACTATTAGTTATATTGTAGCTAGCTTAGGGTTTATTTTACAGGTAAGTATTTAGTTTTAAATAGGATTAATTTATTTAATTTCAGTAATTTTATTTTTTTTTATTTAAATTATATTTTAGTTAGGGGGTGTTAGACTTAGGTTTAGAGGTTAATAAATTTAATATAGTAGCGCCGACGATGGGGGCGGCAAATTAGGGGTTAATAATTGTAGGTAGGTGGAGGCGACATTGGGGGCGGCAGATTAGGGCTTAATAAATATAATGCAGGGTTCGGGGATGTTGGGGGCAACAGATTAGGGGTTCATAGGGATAATGTAGGTGGCAGCGGTGTCCGAAGCGGCAGATTAGGGGTTAAAAATATAATGCAGGTGTCGGCGATGTCGGGGGCGGCAGATTAGGGGTTAATAAGTGTAAGATTAGACTCAGGGTTCATGATAGGGTGTTAGGTGTAGACATAACTTTTATTTCCCCATAGGAATTAATGGGGCTGCGTTAGAAGCTGAACGCTGCTTTTTTGCAGGTGTTAGGTTTTTTTTTTTCAGCCGATTCTGCCCCATTGATTCCTATGGGGAAATCGTGCATGAGCACGTTTTACCTGCTCACCACTACCGTAAGCAACGCTGGTATTGAGGTGAGATGTGGAGCTAAATTTTGATCTATGCTCACCTTTTTGCGGATAACGGCGGGTTTAAAAAACCTGTAATACCAGCGTTGTCTTAAGTGAGCGGGGGAAAGAAAACTGCTCGTTAGCAACGCACCCCTGTTACCGCAAAACTCGTAATCTCTGTGTAAATTACAAAAAATAAAAAATAAATTATCAAAGATTTAAACTAATTACACCTAATCTAAGGGCCCTATGAAAATAAAAAAAGCCCCCCCAAAATAAATAAACAATAGCCTACAATAAACTACAAATAGCTCTTAAAAGGGCCTTTTGCGGGGCATTGCCCCAAAGAAATCAGCTCTTTTACCTGTAAATAAAAAATACAAATACCCCCCCAACAGTAAAGCCCACCACCCACACAACCAACCCCCCAAATAAAATCCTAATCTAAAAAAACCTAAGCTCCCCATTGCCCTGAAAATGGCATTTGGATGGGCATTGCCCTTAAAAGGGCATTTAGCTCTATTGCAGCCCAAGTCCTAATTTAAAACTAAAACCCATCCAATAAACCCTTAATAAAACCTAACACTAACCCCAGAAGATTTACTTACAGTTTTGAAGATCCGACATCTATCCTCCAAGAAGCCAGGAGAAGTCCTCAATGAAGCGGCCGAAGTCTTCATCCAAGCCCGCAGAAGTCTTCATCCATCCGACGCGGAATGGCTCCATCTTCAAGACATCCAACGTGGAGAATCCTTTTCATTCCAACGACTACCGACGAATGAAGTTTCCTTTAAATGACGTCTTCCAAGATGGCGTCCCTTAGATTCCGATTGGCTGATAGAATTCTATCAGCCAATCAGAATTAAGGTTGAAAAAATCCTACTGGCTGTTGCAATCAGCCAATAGGATTGAGCTCGCATTCAATTGGCTATTCCAATCAGCCAATAGAATGTGAGCTTAATCCTATTTGCTGATTGGATCAGTCAATAGGATGAAAGCTCAATCCTATTGGCTGATTCTAATCAGCCAATAGAATGCGAGCGTAATCCTATTGGCTGATTGGATCAGACAATAGGATGAAAGCTCAATCCTATTGGCTGATTGCAACAGCCAAAAGGATTTTTTCAACCTTAATTCCGATTGGCTGATATAATTCTGTCAGCCAATCGGAATCTAAGAGACACCATCTTGGATGACATCATTTAAAGGAACCTTCATTCGTCGGTAGTTGTCGGAAAGAAGAGGATGCTCCGCGTCGGATGTCTTGAAGATGGAACCGCTCCACGCCGGATGGATAAAGTAGAAGATGCCGTCTGGATGAAGACTTCTGCGGGCTTGGATGAAGACTTCGGCCGCTTCGTTGAGGACTTCTCCCGGCTTCTTGGAGGATGGATGTTGGATCTTCAAAACTAAGTAAACCTTCTGGGGTTAGTGTTAGCTTTTATTAAGGGTTTATTGGGTGGGTTTTAGTTTTAGATTAGGACTTGGGCTGTAATAGAGCTAAATGCCCTTTTAAGGGCAATGCCCATCCAAATGCCCTTTTCAGGGCAATGGGGAACTTAGGTTTTTTTAGATTAGGATTTTATTTGGGGGGTTGGTTGTGTGGGTCGTAGATTTTACTGTTGGGGGGGTATTTGTTTTTTTTATTTACAGGTAATAGAGCTGATTTCTTTGGGGTAATGCCCCGCAAAAGGCGCTTTTAAGGGCTATTTGTAGTTTATTGTAGGCTAGGGTTTATTTTTATTTTGAGGGGGCTTTTTTATTTTCATAGGGTCCTTAGATTAGGTGTAATTAGTTTAAATCTTTGATAATTTATTTTTTATTTTTTGTAATTTAGTGTTTATTTTTTTTGTAACTTAGTTGTTAGTTTGTTGTAACTTAGTAATTTTTTTGTGTATATTTAAATTATTTGAGTAGGGTTGGTGTTTAAATATATAATATAGTTAATTTAATTTGTAGTTTAATGTAATTTTAGTTTAAAAGTTAGGTTAAATTAATTATTAATTTAATATAGTTTAATGAAATTTTAGTATAATAGTTAGGGTAGGTTAATTAATAGTTTAATATAGTTTAATTTAAATCTAAAGGTAAGTTTAAATTTAAGATAGGGATGAGTTAATATTTAATATAAAGCTAGCGGGTTGTTAGGTTTAGGGGTTAATAGGTTAATTTAGTTTATGGCGATGTGGGGGGCTGGTGGTTTAGGGGTTAATAACTTTATTTAGTTGAGGTGGGCGGCGGGATAGGGGTTAATAACTTTATGTAGGTGGCGTCGGTGCGGCAGATTAGGGGTTAATAAGTATAATTTAGGCGGCGGCAGTGTTGGGGGCGGCAGATTAGGGGTGTTTAGACTCGGGGTACATGTTAGGGTGTTAGGTGTAAACATAACTTTTATTCTCCTATAGGAATCAATGGGATATCGGGCAGCAGCGAACATGAGCTTTTGCTACGTTCAGACTCCCATTCCTAGGGCGGCGGATTGAAAACCAGGTACGCTGGGCCGGAATAGTGGCATACCTGGTAGTTATTTGTCAACTAGCAAAAGTAGTCAGATAGTGCCAAATTTGCATTCGGAACATCGGTAGTGACGTAAGGATCGTTCTGTGTTGGACTGAAACCGGCGGATCATATGTTACATCACAAATTTCTACTTTTGCCGGTCTGTAGGCTTTGATAACTAAGGGGAATCAAGCTCTCCAAAACTACGCTGCGGAATTCCAGCGTATTTGCGGTTGACGGCTTGATAAATAGGCCCCTATGCATTTTTTGGATATTAAACTACTTTCTTGGAAAGTGTTATTTCTTTTTCCTATCTCTTCTGCTAGAAGAGTTTCCGAGTTGTCTGCTCTCTTGTGAGTCTCCTTATCTGATTTTCCATCAAGATAAAGCGGTTTTGCGGACTTCATTTAAATTTTTGCTTAAAGTTGTGAATTCTAACAACATCAATAGGGAAATTGTTGTTCCTTCTTTATGTCCTAATCCTAAGAATACTTTTGAAAAGTCTTTACATTCTTTGGATGTGGTAAGAGTTTTGAAATATTATGTTGAGGCTACTAAGTATTTCAGAAAGACTTCTAGTCTATTTGTTATTTTTTCTGGCTCTAGGAAAGGTCAGAAAGTCTCTGCCATTTATTTTGCATCTTGGTTGAAACTTTTGATTCACAAAGCTTATTTGGAGAAGGGGCAGTCTCCGCCTCAGATAATTACAACTCATTCTACTAGATCAGTTGCCACTTCTTGGGCTTTTAAGAATGAAGCTTCAGTTGATCAAATTTCCAAAGCAGCCTTTGGTAGAAATGTTCTTCAGGCAGTTGTCTCAGTTTGATTCTAATGCCTTTTTTATTTGAGTTTTCTGACATTTTAAAAAATATATATATATTTTTTTTTTATTTAATTTCTCAGCGGATTTAGCTGTTTTTATTTTATCCTTCCCTCTCTAGTGACTCGTGGACTTCCACATCTTGGGTATTTAATCCCATACGTCTCTAGCTCATGGACTCTTGCCACTTACATGAAAGAAAACATAATTTATGTAAGAACTTACCTGATAAATTAACTTGTGGTTATGATTTTTTTGTATAAAGCACATTATTTTTTTTCCAGTTCCTCTTATTTGTATGCTTTTTACTCATTTTTTTTTACACATCACTTCTTGGCTATACGTTAAATTAAAGTATGAGTGAGGTGGGAGGTGTATTTATAGGCATTTTGAGGTTTGGGAATCTTTGCCCCCTCCAGGTAGGAATGTATATCCCATACATCTCTAGCTCATGGACTCTTGCCACTATGAAATAAATGCCTTTATCAGGTAAGTTCTTAGATAAATTATGATTTTTAGCTTTTAGCTGTGCAATATTAATAGCACAATTAATTCAGTTAAACAACAGAAGCACATTGTTAGCTAGAAGCAGTATTTATATATATATATATATATATATATATACACACACACACAAACACACACATATATATATATATATATATATATATACACACACACTTATGTATATATATTTATATATATATATATATATATATATATATATATATATACATACACATGTAGTTCTGGGTACATGCACTCTCACCACCGTTCTTTATCTGCCAGGGTGCTGTCAAGGAGTATATAGCAGCAATCAATCAAAGCACTCACTGGTCTTCTGACATCAAAAGTGAAGAATTTTATTTAAGTGACGTATCAGAAGAAGGGACGCTAAAGGTCCCGAAAACGTCACTTAAATAAAATTCTTCACTTTTGATGTCAAAAGACCAGTGAGTGCTTTGATTGATTGCTGCTATATATATTTACATATACTGTACATAACACACAGAAAACCTGGCACTTGCCATCAGATACACAGTAATGTTTAAAAGCAAAACTTGGGGAATTCAGTTACCTTTGGCGCTAAAGGATCAAGCCCAGGACCATATATATATATATATAGTACATTGTTGGAGTTGCCTGGCCAGACCAGTAGGTTTGTGACTTGCTGTTAACTTTTACTCATTTGTATTGAGATATTTTTATTTTGTATGTACATGTTTTTATTATTGTGTAACATTATAACATTATGAACAGTTCCTTTGTGCTGTATTGATAGTAGATATCGCTATACTGCTAGCAGGCATTGATGTATTAAGATACAATTCACTTGCAATACATTCTCAAGTGTTTAAATTGCTACTCAAACTGTGATCATTCACTTTGTATAGAGGTTGCAACTATGTTTGCATATTTAGCATACTGTGTTTTATACATTTAAATAAACATTAGTATCTACACTATAAGGTTGTTCCATGACACTCTCTGCAAGCAAGTTTCCCTACCCACATCTTCAAGTCCTAGAAAGCCTATGGGAATGTGATATGGTATGCTTTAATACACACTATTAAATAGTTAATAGGTGGTAAGCTTTAGGGTCTGCTTAGTAAACCAGTAGCCATTTATTCAACTCATAGCTTGTTCAACAGTGAAACTGCAACCTGGTAATTACTTTCAAGTATAATCTACTACAAAACTTTTAAAACTTAAAAATTTGACATTCAAATCACTTTTACACAAAATCACCATATTTACCCCAGACCTGTGAAACCATTTAATGCTTTCTACATATCTTACTCAGCAATTTCAGAAAACATGTACGCTGTTTAATCAGCTTAGAACAAAACAGGAGGCTATTTTAACAAGACAAGAGTGCACATAAGTAATTTATTAACTGTTTTTTTAAAGGCTTTTTTATCTCCCACTGGAGAGTCCCTGGGTAATTTGTTCTGTATTACAGTTACCAAATCAGGTTGTTTTATTCGCTTTTCTACTTCTGCATTCTGTTTCCTCCAATTAAAGTAAAAACAAAATAACAAATAATGCATAATTGACATTTCTTCCTTGTTTGTCCTTTGAATTAAATAGAATTTTTTATTTCTTTTGCACACCCATTTACTCCTGAAATGTGCCCCCTTGCTTGTAATCATATAACCTTGTTTAAACAGATAGTCTCTTCTGCAAGTTAATTGCTCGTTTACTTCGTCCAAGAATAAAGCAATTAAAATCTAATGCTGCCTCTTCACAATACAGAAATGTTATGAAAATGATGCGTGCGTGCAATTTTGTTCCTCTGTGACCTGACATTCTGATAATGGTAATGTAATGTTTTTTTATCCATACTCGAGAAATAAGCACACTACTGTTTCTAGTCATTCATTTTTATACTACTTAAAAAAAACTTAAAATCAGGTAGATTTGAAAAGAAAGCAAAGATATGTCTGTATTATTAACAGTGGCTATTGGTAGAGATTCCACCAACATAATGTATAAAAGTCACTTATGCATTTGATACAATGGGGTCCAATTATCAAGCTCCGAATGGAGTTTGATGCCCCTGTTTCCGCGCGAACCTTCAGGCTCGCCGGAAACAATATTTATGAAGCAGCAGTCTAAAGACCGCTGCTCCATGACTTGTCCGCTGCCTCTCAGGTCTTCAATCCGCCTGATCCTATACGATTGGGCTGATTGACACCCCCTGCTAGCAGCCGATTGGCTGCAAATCTGCAGGGGGCAGCATTGCACAAGCAGTTCACCAGAACTGCTTGTGCAATGATAAATGCAGACAGCGTATGCTGTCGGCATTTATCAATGTGCAGCGGACATGATACGCTACATCGTATCATGTCCATTCGCACTTTAGTAAATCAGTCCCTTAGTAGGGTAAAATAAAAAACGTCCCAAAACATAACAAAAACTGAGGGTTTTTTTTTATAAATAAATTAATGGGACATAAGAGCATGTCATTTTAAGACTTGCAACCCTGTACTACTGTGTGCAGAAATGACCACTGATCCAATAAGTTCTAGTTACACAGCTGAGTTGTGCAACTAGCGCTGATTGGATTAACAGTGGTTTCTGATCAGATCTGCAGAGCTTGCTTTTACTGTGAGTTTAACCAATTAGAACATGTTATATTTTAACTACATGGCCTGTTAATCCCAGAGCAGGACTAGTGAGGAAGATAGGGTCTGGTTAGAGGTAAAGAGAGTGGGTTGGAAAAGCATTATTAATATTCACCTGATAAATTATTATGAGTGAGAGTCTACAATCCATTATTCCTGTGAATTACCTTTCCTGACCACTAGGAGGATTCAAAGATTCCCAAACTCCAAGATCCTTATAAAACCCTTTCCAACTCTATTGTAACTAGTCTGATATATAGTCAAGCAAAAAAGGAGGTAGGAAAAGAAAACAGAGAAAATAATGGAGCAGGGGGGGAAAAAAAGGTACAAAAAATAGAAAAACGAAATAACAGGGTGTGGTATTGTGGACTCTCACTGCCATGAAATAAATTTTCTTTCATATAGGTGGTGAGAGTCCATGATCTATTACTCCTGGGAAACCAATACCCAAGTAGTGAAGTCCACAAATAATGAGGGCGGGACATAAATAAAAAAATAAATATATATTTTCATAATACTTTATAAATATATAATTAAACTGAAACTATGGTCTAAAAGACTTTACCACCAACAGCTGCTTCAAATGAAAAACAGGTAGCTGCCATGCCAAACTGATGGACACAAACCCAATTCTGAAAGGCCCAAGAAGAAGAACCTAATCTGTTTAGAGGGAGACTGACCTACCCCCTGAAAATCATGTGGTCTCTTCTGATTGGCTTCTGAGCACGCCCATCAGTGAGCCAAGTCTTTTCTGGTATGCCGTGAGTTTGGAGGATGCTGATCTTGTGCTTTGGAGGATTCCTGTAGCTGTGCGTCTATGCTCCCCATGGCAGGAATATAGTGGACAATGCAATTTTGTGAATTGGATAGATGAGGCTATTATACACGGATGCTTCATCTCCGAGCAGCAGAAGTCACCACGGACTGGATACAATGTAAGTCTCCCATTCGGATGTATATATATTTTGCCTATTTGAAGTGATTTGTTTCAAGTATTTTTCTGTGAATAGCCAGGAGGACAGAAAAAGACCAGTAATCCGTTGATGGATATTTTATTTCTTCATGGGTCTCTTGAATTTAAGTGCTAGGCTGGGTTTTATATATCTATATGACTATTTACATGGTGGAATCTTCTATTCAGCAAAACAATCCCCTTTTTTCTCTTATTCTATGGAGACCACACCCTCATGCTGACTTGGAGGAGGGAGTATGTGTTTTGGATTGCTAGGCCTGTTCCAACTTTAACTTGACTAATATACAGGGATAGAAGGACATTGCTTCTAAGAGGAGGATGCATAGTTTTGTTCTTTATTCAGATAAAAAGAGCAAAAATGATTGGAAGATTTAATTTTACCCTTAGGCTACTTGTCCTAAGGAATAAATTATCTTTTGCCTACTGTCACAGTAAAAGTAATAGGATCAAAATTAGAACCAAACAACAAAAAGTATGAATTTAGAAGCCATATCAGCAGACCAAGACTTTAGCCATAAAACCTTTCTAGCAAGCACCGCTAAAGATATAATCAGTATTAAAGGGTCAGTAAACTCCAAAACGTTCTTTCATTATTTGGATAGAACATACAATTTATAACAACTTTTGAATTTACTTCTATTATTAAATGTACTTTGTACTTGTATTACCCTCTGGAACACTCTCCCTCATGCTGTCTGGCTTTGCCCTAATCTTTCTTCCCTTAAATGCTCCCTGAAGACTTTTCTGTTCAGAGAAGCCTACCACCCAACTCAATAATAAATTAATTTCACTTACCTAACATTTCCCTCATTTAACTCTGCATTAACATCTTTCTCAATCTTGCAGTCCTCACCTGTTTCTCAACCTCCTACCCTTCTAGATTGTAAGTTCCCACGGGAATAGGGCCCTCAATTCCTCCTGTATGTGTTTGTAAGATTTGTCCTGTCTCTTACAAGTTTTATATCATTGTTTTATTTAAATGAATTGTATCCATGGACAGCGCTGCGGAATATGTTGGTGCTTCATAAATAAAGTATATTAATATTATTAATTATATTAATTATCTTGTTATCCTTTGCTGAACAGTAACACATCTAGTTAGCCAATCACAAGAGATAAATGTGTGCAGGCACCAATCACCAACTAGCTCCCACTAGCATAGGATATGTGCATATTATTTTTTAACAAGAGATACCAAGAGAATGAAGCACAATTAAAAATAGAAGTTAATTGAAAAGTATCTTAAAATTATGTGTTCTGTCTGAATCATGCAAATTTAATTTTTACTTTCCTATCCCTTTAAGCTTAATAATGTTAATAGTACCATAGCAAAAGAAAGCATTTAGCAGATTTATGCAAGACTAATTACAGGCCTAGAAAATAAAACCTTCCTGTAGAAAAACCCTAATATGGAAAGATTATAATTTTCTATCCATAGGACCTTCAAAGGAAGAACTATCCTCCAAAGATATAGTAGTACACCTAGCCAAAGCTGAAATAACTTTTTCCACACTAGGAATAGATTCCCAAAGATCAATATAAGAAGCAGGCAAAGGATACATCCATTTAAACCTTGTAGAATTAAAAGTAGTACCTGGCTTAGACGGTTCCTGAGAAACTATCTCAGAGACAGCATCAGACAAAAAAACACAAAAAAAACTTTAACATTTTTAACAGCAAAGCCTAAAGTATAAACAACTACCTTAAAAGTACAGCTTTACACACGAAAGAGGATGATTCCACACCATAATCTGAAAAAGATTCCTGATTTTCAAAAAAAATATTTTAGAGGACAAATCAGCAGAACCAGAACCAGAACCAGAAACTAGACTTAGATCTAGTACTGACTTTAAACACTTACTTTAAGGGGCATAGCCACCAGCATTTCAGATGCAGTGGAATGAACAAAGATTATAAAATCTGTAGAACTCCCTTGTAAAGAACAAACAGAAGGAGGACAGATCTCTTTAGGAGCATAAACACATTAAAACAGATAACTGAGCTGGAGGTAATACCTCAGCAAGTTTACAATATACACACTTACCATAGGTAGAAATAGAAGGCACCATGATAATATATACTATAAATAAATAGAATGCATAATCATAAGGCTATATTCTCTTAAATAAAAAAATCTTAAAGCTAGGCAAAAAGCTTACCTCTTCCATACAGAAGCATAAAATGTTGGTCAAGGAGTGCTAATACAGCATAGGAAAAATAAATAATGCTCCCAAAATCAAAAACACACAATCAAATAGCGTGCCCAACAGAATATAAACGCACTTGGAAAATAAAAACTGCATGAAAAAAAGATACAATAGCAGCCAAAGAACTGACGTATTGTGTAACATAGAAACATAGATATTGACGGCAGATAAGAGCCATAGGCCCAGCAAGTCTGCCCGACCTTACCTAACAGTATAAACTTATCTAGTTCGTAGGATAGCCTTATGCTTGTCCCATGCATTTTTAAAGTCCCCCACAGTGTTTGTTGCTACTACCTCTTGAGGAAGTTTATTCCATAAATCAATCACTCTTTCTGTAAAGAAGTGCTTCCTCAAATTACTCCTGAATCTACTACCCTTTAGCTTGAGCTCATGACCCCTTGTTCTTGAATTTTCCATTTTATGTAAAATACCCACAGTCTCAGTTTTACTAAACCCTTTAATGTACTTGAAAGTTGCTATCATATCACCACTTTCCCTTCTCTCCTCTAAGCTATACATATTTAGGTCATTGAGCCTATCCTGGTAAGTTTTATTTTTTAAATCATGTACCATTTTGGTAGCCCTCCTTTGCACAGATTCAAGTTTGTTAATATCCTTCTGAAGATATGGCCTCCAGAACTGCACACAATACTCAAGATGAGGCCTAACTAATGATCTATAAAGTGGCATAAGAACCTTACTATTTCTGCTGCAAATACCTCTACCAATACATCCAAGCATTCTGCTAGCCTTACTCGCTGCATTACTACATTGTTTACTAAGTTTTAAATCATCTGAAATAATAATTCCCAAGTCCTGTTCCTCATCTGTAACAGTCAGTAAAGTGTCATTGAGTCTGTAATTAACATTTGGATTTTTCTTCCCTAAATGCATTATTTTACACTTTGCTGTGTTAAACTTTAGATCCCAGTAGTTTGTCCAATCCTCCAATTGTTGTATATCACTTCTCATTTTGTCTACCCCCCCTGGAACATCCACTCTGTTGCAAATTTTTGTATCATCTGCAAAGAGACATACTTTCCCCTGTAGCCCTTTGCTGATATCGCAGATAAATATGTTAAACAAAACAGGCCCCAGAACTGACCCCTGAGGAACACCACTAGTAACAGCCCCCTCTGCTGAATGAACTCCATTTACTAAGACACTTTGTTTTCTGTCCTTAAGCCAGCATTCCACCCAGTTCACAATTTTTGAATCTAGACCAAGGAGATATAGTTTGTGAATTAGTTTATTGTGTGGGACGGTGTCAAATGCTTTGCTGAAATCTAGATATGCTACATCAACTGCTCCACCCTTGTCTAATACTTTTGTTACATAATCAAAGAAGTCAATTAGATTAGTCTGACATGATCTCCCTGAAGTAAAACCATGCTGATTTTGGTTCTCTAAATTGTTTGTCTTTATGTAAGTCATAATTCTTTCTTTTAAGAGGCTTTCCATTAATTTCCCTACTACTGAAGTTAAACTAACTGGCCTGTAGTTGCCAGATTCTTCTCTACTGCCCTTTTTATGAAGCGGTATTACATTTGCTATTCTCCAATCATCTGGGACAGCTCCTGTTAATAGTGACTGATTAAACAGATCAGTTAATGGGACAGTTAGCACTGATCGAAGTTCTTTTAAAACCCTTGGATGAATATTATCAGGACCCACTGCCTTTTTAACATTTATTTTTGAAAATGCTAACAAAACCTCATCCTCTGTAAAAAGATTACTGTTAAGCTTGTTTCTATTTTTCGTAGCATCCCTTAATGTAGGCATTGTATCTTCACAATCTTTTGTGAAAACAGAACAGAAGTAATCATTGAGACAGTCTGCAACGAGCACAGACCTGAAAACCGACGTGCACTATTCCTGTTCAGGCCAATGCACACAGACTCGAGCTTGTCGGAGACACATACGCGTGTTAAAAACAAAAGAAAAGAAAGAGGTGCGTAAAAAGTTTAAAGGGATATAACCTTATTAAAAAGAGCCATAAATAAATGACGGCTCAACAGGAGAAGGCAAAGGATACTTGTGGAAAGGCTTTTGAGGCTTTCAGAGTACAGAAAACTGGGATTATAACATTTTAAATGGGACGAGGTTACTAAATATGCGCTTATTTCATACTAAATTATGATTAGCGATCTTTTTCTATAAGCAGTCCATGGAATTATTACTTATTCTTCTTTATAGTTAGTTTTCATAATAAGGTCTTCTTTAAAAGATGGCTGTATCGAAACAAGCACCCATGGCAAATGTCTGTTTTTGTAGACTCTACACTTTTATTTTGTTTTGAGCGCCTTTGTAATTAAAACTTTCCTCGTTCACATAGAACATGACATTTTAAACAACTTTCTAATGTACTTTGATTATCAAATTTGCTTTGTTCTCTTAGTATCCTTTGTTGAAGAACAATGGTGGTCTAAGTTGCCGTAATGCACTGCTGGGAGCAAGCTGGTGTTTAGCGGCTGCACATATAAGCCTCCTGCCATTGGATCACCTGTTTGTGTTCAGCTAACTTCATGTAGTGCATCATTACTCCTTCAACAAATGATACAAAGACAATTCAAAACTGCATGCTCTGTCTAAATTATTAAATTTTAATTTTGACTGTACTGTTCGTGTAATCACTGCATTACAAAAGAGCTGAATACAAAATAAAGGCGTAGAGCCAATAACAAAAGGTGAAAAGAATGTATAAGGTATGCTAGACAAAGAACCTATAGAAATTGCAAATGATTGGGGAGATGTATCCCTCATGAAATGAGTGTGGGTTGTAATGCTAGTTCTTCCTATTACAGTAAGAGTGGATGTCATTTTACACTTTGCTATAAAGTATCAATCCATTGAAGTTTTCTCTTTTACCACTCTGCTAACAACATTGAAGGAACTGCTTTGCTGTATACGGAACTAACACTTGAAAGAGCACAGATTTCTTATAAATCACACTTTTGTTCAAAGGACTGCTTGAATTTAATTTTTAGTAGATAATCTCTTTAATAAGGATCTCAAATTTTTGGCTCTGTGACAATTAAAATCCTTTCTTTTTATTACAGGGTATGAATGTATATATATATATATATATATATATATATATATATATATATATATATATATATATATATATATATATATATATATGTTAATTATTTCAAGCTGTTTAAATGTGGATCCTTGTTTATTTTATTGTTTTATTGTAATTTCTATAAAGGGCCATGGACTAATAAAAACTCAATGCAATAGCACTACTTTGAGGTTTAAGTATATATACACACAAAACACGGAAGGGAACTGCATTCTCATACTGGATCGGGTACACATCCTATGACCCTGCAACATGCTCATCCCTGAGTGCCACTGGCACTCACAGGAAGCTGTGCTGTCCCCAGAGTCACAGGCAGTTAACCCCAGACAGGTCTGGGTGCAAGAACCATAGGGAAAATTACAAAACAAATTAATACAACACACAGAGAAAACCCAGCACTCACTTACAATCTCTCAGCTAAGATTTAAAAGCAAAAATGGAAAGGTTAGTTACCGCATCTGGCCAAATGGGACAAGCCCAGGTACCTCGTCAAGGCACCCAAGGCTGAGCATGGTGCAGGGTCATGGGATGTGTACCCGGTCCGGTATGAGAGTGCAGTTCCCTTCCGTGTTTTGTATATGTCTAGGGTGATTACATAAGCCTGTGCACCCTTCCCTTGTTCCCAGTTTGTTTGGATTTGAGAGCTTGAATTGTGTGGCTGTTTTAGGGTCCCAGGTATTGGAAAGGACCTTGACGAGGTACCTGGGCTTGTCCCATTTGGCCAGATGCAGTAACTAACCTTTCCATTTTTGCTTTTAAATCTTAGCTGAGAGCTTGTAAGTGAGTGCTGGGTTTTCTCTGTGTTTTATATATATATATATATATAATTGTTTTTTTTTTACAAATGTCAAAATTTCCTATAATTTGCCAGCCCCTTGTATCATGTAAAATACATCAGATAATCACTGAATCATAAGTATACAATGTAAATTCTTGCACATGCTCAGTAGGAGCTGGTGCTTCAGAAAATGTGAGCAATTTGAAACTGTAACATTTCTTAAAGGGACACTAAGGTTAAATTTTAATTTTTATGAATCAGAAAGAAGATATTATTTAAGATACTTTCCAATTTACTTCCATTATCAAATTTTGCAGAATCTTTTTACATGCACAGTTTCTGAGACACCAGCTTTTACTGGGCATGTGCACAAGTTCAGAGTGTTTACATATACTCGTCAATGATTGGCTGATGGCTGTCACATGATTCAGGGGGCCAGCAAATGGGGGGGAATTAATCAGACAGAAAATAATCTACTGCTTATTTGAATTTTGGAATAAATGTTATTACAATTTGTTTTTATTATGTACTTGTTAAAGTGTCATAAAACATGTTGAGATCTGTGCATATCCAAGGGCTGATTAAAAATAGTTGAATAAAAAATTGTTTAAAAATTGCTGGCAAGTATTATAAAATAATTTTCAAAAATAAGCAAAATCGCTTACAAAGCCATGCTGTTTGGTGAAGTCTGATCCACCCCTCATTATCAGTGTTTTCCATCAGAAACACAGGCATTGTATTTCAGTTCACAACAGCATATTTCCTTCTAGGCATGCTCCAGCAGATATTAAGTGTTAAAGTTTTGCATTCTACCATATCAATGGTGGATATAGAAGCAAGGCAATCATAAAAGGAATTTTGTGGGGGGAGTTAGAGCTGTACAATTCAGAAGCTTAAAAGAAAGGGTTAATGGCAAGGCACTGCAGTATAAATTTGCAGGTAAAGTAATTAGAGTACAAATTATTATATGTTGTCTCTATTCTAACTTGTTTTATGTCCCTTTAATTACACAATTCTACTGCATTTAAGGTTCCTTTAAAGCTGCACAATCTGAATCATGAAAGCTTAATTTTGAATTTGGTGTCCCTTTTATTATCATAAAGTCATCTTACTGAATAGAATTTAACGTATCTCAAGGTGTTGGCTGGAGGCATTTCACAATGTTCTAGATGCTTGTTCAGGATTTTTCCCCTACACAAAGACTTTTTTTGTGCCTATAAAGAATTTTGTATTGCTGTTTTGAAGCTGACAGATTTGAAACATGTTTCGATTTCATTTATTTCCCTTTCACGTTTTTTAACCCCTTAAGGATGGAACGATCCATCCAAGTTCACAATTTAAACAATAAAAGGAAAATGAAGCACATGATCGTCACTGCGATCATGTGCTTAAAAAATTGCGCTGATTAACCCAGCGCTTTTAGGATGACATGGAACGTCCTAACGGTGTCAAGTGGTTACGTTTTCCTTTGTGCATTTGTTGGAGTTGACTGTTTTATAAAGTGAGTTTTTGTAAATTTGTTTTCTAATGTTTTGTAATCATTTTGCAAAGCTGATATCTTTTACAGAGGATCTTGTTCTATAGGCCAAGAATGAAATGGTGATGAGACAGATATTGCTCTGTTGTTTATAAAGGAGAGTGACTAGCTCCTTTCAGCTGTCACAATGAGTGGTACAAATCTTTACCAATTCTGTTATTTTTGAATTGCGATGCTGCAGAGATTTTTTTTTTCTGAAAAAAATGGTTTTAGTTAATCTAGACCATGGCATTGTGTGTTTATCTTATCTCCTCTGCTATGGCCAATTAGAGAGATATATAAATGAGCTCCTGCACTGATCAGGCAATTGCTTTTTAAATATATAGTGAATCTTGGTCAGGAAGGATATGTTCTCTAATGAGTCTAATAGAAGTTATAAAAAATGTTATTGATATTGATATTTGTTTGTTTGCACATGACTGATAAAGCTAATCAAATGTACATAACCTGTAGTACAAGTAATTATTTGCAGAATTAGTGCATGTATTAGTAAATAATCTGTAGTCCTTAAATTTGTAAAGAAAGTGAAATTTATGACTGCACAAGCAAACGCATTGGAATGTGGAGTTTCCCTGCCCACTGCACTTGTGCAACCAATCACAGGAGAACAAGGGTTGTTAATCATCCCAGGTGGATCAGTTGTGAGTGATTTAACTCTGTCATCTCTTACAACAGCTCCTATGTGCCTACAAGCTCACATCCAAGGCTTCATAAATGGTACCATTTGTGTTACAGAGAATGTTTAATGGAAAAGCTAAAAATCAAAGATGACTTCATTACGGCCCCTGGGCCTTAGGTTGGACATGCCTGTTTTTGAAAGTTCCCCAGCAGTAAAATATTGATTCAGCCAATTGGAAAATCTTTCCCTGGTTGTCAAAGTTGAGTCTTAAATGAATTAATAATTGTGACATGTTAAGCAGCTTTTACATGGTTCATGGTTTTGTTTTGTCCTCTGTGTCTGCAGTTATGTTTATTTTACAGTTGCTTAAGTTTTTTTGGTTCTTCAGAGAGAGGTTTCTTTGTTTATTTTGCCATCTGGGAAACTCTGTGATATTAGAAACACGCTTAATCTGTTCACAAATGCGTGATAGAGTTCTGTGGCTTGCCAAAGGGGCATCATCTGTGCTAGACATTCATTCTGATGGTATATTTGTTTATTGAGCTAAAAAACAATCCAACAAAAAACTCATATAAAAATAAACCACGGGGTTCCATGGGATGACCCTTAAAACTTTCTCAGGAAAGATCCCCTTGAAATAATGTTTATGATTTATTTTTATATGGTATATTCAATGTTATTATGTTAAATGGAGATAAAGTACAAAACAAAAATGTGCTAATCTGTTAAAGAATTGTATTATTGCACTTGTTACTTGTATATAATAGTGTGTTCGTCCCCTGCAGATATTTGAAGTCAGTTTAGTAACAATGCACTACTGGGAGCTAGCTGAACATATCTGGTGAGCAAAAAAAAAAAAAAGACAGACATGTGTGTGTTGCCACCAATCACCAACTAGCTCCTGGTAGTGAATTGCTGCTTTCAAGCCTACATAAAAATGCTTTTTAACCAAGAATACCCAGAGAACAAAGTGCATTTAATAATCAAAGTATATTCAAAAAGTAAATTAAATTGCATGCTTTATCTGAACCAGGAAGGTTACATTTAAACGAATGTACTTGATTTACTGAACACCAAATCATGATGGACACTTACAGCAACCACAAATTTAAGTGAGCCCCTTTTTACATTTATGCAACAGACCCTTGTTTTTTAGTATAATTTTAGTTAAAGGGACACTCAATCAAAATTAAACTTTCATTATTCAGATAGAGCATGCCATTTTAAACAACTTTCCAATTTACTTCCATTAACAAAATGTGCACAGTCTTTTTATATTTAAACATTTTGAGTCACCATCTCCTACTGAGCATGTGCAAGAATAAGTGTGTATACATTTGTGAATGGCTGATGGCTATCACATGGTACATGTATGCATTTGTGATTGGCTGATGGCTGTCACATGGTACAGGGGGAGTGGAAAAAAACATAACTTTTAAAATCTACTACTCATTTAAAGTTCAGTGCTATTGCATAGTTTTGTTATCTTGCATTTGTTGATTATGTAAATCTACTGTGTTGACTGGTCCTTTAAAAGGAAATTAAAGTCATGTTTGTGTATATACATATATATATATATATACATATATATATATATATATATATATATATATATATATATACACACACACACACATATACAGGGAGTGCAGAATTATTAGGCAAGTTGTATTTTTGAGGATTAATTTTATTATTGAAAAAATCGTGATTGTGCTCAAGCGATTGCATTTACTTTCAACACGTAATACCAGCAGTAAATCCGTAGAGCTTAAACATCTGCAATAAACACCTTATCGCTTGTGCTCAAACGTTTGTGCTCCATTCGTAATCTGGCCCAGAGTGTGCAAGTTAAAAGGAAGACCCCTGACACTGTTGCTATTGATTTCCCGCTTCCTCAAAAAGATTATCAGGGGTTCATAATATTTTCTTAATTATTTCCTCTTTCTTTATATATAGGGCCAGATTACAAGTGGGGTGCTAAATATCGCTTTTGTGAAAGTGATATTAGCACTCCACTAAGTAATATCAGCGCACACTAATGTGCGCTGGTATTACAAGTTTACATCAATGTAAATGCGAACTCGCATTTGTATTACTGGGAAGCATTGCGCTCACGAGAGTGCGCTTCCATAAGCTCCTATGGGAGCCTCATTAACATGCCGTGAGATACGGCATGAGAACCTCGCGCAGCAAAGGGGTTAAGTAGCGTTCCGATCACGTTCCGATCACAGCAAGGTGTAAATATATATGTATATGATTATATACAAATATATATGTGTTAATATGTGTATATATACACATATTAACACACACATATATATATATATATATATATATATATATATATAATATATATATATATATATATATATATATATATATATACACAGGGAGTGCAGAATTATTAGGCAAGTTGTATTTTTGAGGATTAATTTTATTATTGAACAACAACCATGTTCTCAATGAACCCAAAAAACTCATTAATATCAAAGCTGAATAGTTTTGGAAGTAGTTTTTAGTTTGTTTTTAGTTATAGCTATTTTAGGGGGATATCTGTGTGTGCAGGTGACTATTACTGTGCATAATTATTAGGCAACTTAACAAAAAACAAATATATACCCATTTCAATTATTTATTTTTACCAGTGAAACCAATATAACATCTCAACATTCACAAATATACATTTCTGACATTCAAAAACAAAAACAAATCAGTGACCAATATAGCCACCTTTCTTTGCAAGGACACTCAAAAGCCTGCCATCCATGGATTCTGTCAGTGTTTTTATCGGTTCACCATCAACATTGCGTGCAGCAGCAACCACAGCCTCCCAGACACTGTTCAGAGAGGTGTACTGTTTTCCCTTCTTGTAAATCTCACATTTGATGATGGACCACAGGTTCTCAATGGGGTTCAGATCAGGTGAACAAGGAGGCCATGTCATTAGATTTTCTTCTTTTATACCCTTTCTTGCCAGCCACGCTGTGGAGTACTTGGACGCGTGTGATGGAGCATTGTCCTGCATGAAAATCATGTTTTTCTTGAAGGATGCAGATTTCTTCCTGTACCACTGCTTGAAGAAGGTGTCTTCCAGAAACTGGCAGTAGGACTGGGAGTTGAGCTTGACTCCATCCTCAACCCGAAAAGGCCCCACAAGCTCATCTTTGATGATACCGGCCCAAACCAGTACTCCACCTCCACCTTGCTGGCGTCTGAGTCGGACTGGAGCTCTCTGCCCTTTACCAATCCAGCCACGGGCCCATCCATCTGGCCCATCAAGACTCACTCTCATTTCATCAGTCCATAAAACCTTAGAAAAATCAGTCTTGAGATATTTCTTGGCCCAGTCTTGACGTTTCAGCTTGTGTGTCTTGTTCAGTGGTGGTCGTCTTTCAGCCTTTCTTACCTTGGCCATGTCTCTGAGTATTGCACACCTTGTGCTTTTGGGCACTCCAGTGATGTTGCAGCTCTGAAATATGGCCAAACTGGTGGCAAGTGGCATCTTGGCAGCTGCACGCTTGACTTTTCTCAGTTCATGGGCAGTTATTTTGCGCCTTGGTTTTTCCACACGCTTCTTGCGACCCTGTTGACTATTTTGAATGAAACGCTTGATTGTTCGATGATCACGCTTCAGAAGCTTTGCAATTTTAAGAGTGCTGCATCCCTCTGCAAGATATCTCACTATTTTTTACTTTTCTGAGCCTATCAAGTCCTTCTTTTGACCCATTTTGCCAAAGGAAAGGAAGTTGCCTAATAATTATGCACACCTGATATAGGGTGTTGATGTCATTAGACCACACCCCTTCTCATTACAGAGATGCACATCACCTAATATGCTTAATTGGTAGTAGGCTTTCGAGCCTATACAGCTTGGAGTAAGACAACATGCATAAAGAGGATGATGTGGTCAAAATACTCATTTGCCTAATAATTCTGCACTCCCTGTATACAGTATATATATATATATATATATATATATATACACGTACATACACACACATATAACATACATCAGCAATTGAAGCACCTAGTTGCAAGAGATCTTCATACAGAACAAGATTATTGGCTTAATTTATCACTGCCTTTGCCATTTCCTGCCCACTCGCCAATCATCCCAATTGGATCAGGATGATTAAAATACACCACACTTTAGGTAGCATAGAGGTTAGGTAACAGCAGTCTTAAAGTGATGGAAAATCTGAGCATTTAACAAATGCTCTGATTTACTATCTCTAAAAATAAAGTGGAGGTTAAGTGATCAAATATGTAAAAAAAGGCTGCTAAACTCACCCTGAAAGTGCCGGCACATCGGTCTTCTACTAATGAGGTAACACTTGCACCTCTAAACCAATAGCTGTGCATGCATACAGAACACTGTCAGATGACACACAAGGCTATTGGTTTAGAGGTGCAAACATCAGCTCATTGAATAAGAGCGATGTGCCGTGGGCGGCCTGTGCCACTGAGTTTACCGTTGTGCAACGGCACAGAAAGGGTAAGTTTAGCACCCTTTTTTACATATCTCATCACTTGTACTCCACTTGGTTTTTAGTTATGGTAAATCCTATCATTTGTTATGCTGGGGCCTCAAAGCTGCATTTGCATCTTAATAAAGGAGGCCCTATAAGTTAAGTGCAGTTGATAACAGATAGTGTGCTATTTTGTGTGCTGCTCTATGCAAATTTACCATGATTTGAATTAAATTAAGGCATGCCAATGATCCCAATACATATATCATAAGTCCTGTACTTTCAATGGCAAACACAAAGCGCTAGTAGTCACTTTAAAAGAAGATTAAACGCAATATTACACATACATTTCATTAATTACTTAAATGGACATGAAACCCTAAAATTTTCTTTCATAATTCAGATAGAGAATACAATTTAAACAACATTCCAATTTACTTCTATTATCTAATTTGCTTCATTCTTTAGGTATATTTTGTTGAAGAAATAGCAATGCACATGGGTGAGCCAATAACAAGATGCATATATGTGCAACCACCAATCAGAATCTACTGGGCACATTTAGATATGCCTTTCAACAAAGGATATCAAGAGAATGAAGCTAATTATATTTTAGAAGTAAATTGAAAAGTTGTTTAAAATTGCATGCTCTTTTTAAATAATAAAAGAAAAACAATTTGGGTTTCTTGTTCTTTAAATTGAAAAACAACATTGTGATACACATTGCTTATATATTTTGGCTGCTTTTGCTTGTCCCACACTTCACAGAGAGGCTGCACAGGGATTTACTACTAGCCTTGAGATGAGATAAATATGCTCCCCATTGTAATTTGTTAGCATAATGTGTAGCATTTTAGTGAGCCAATCATGAGTGTCAGTTGCATGTAGCTGTCTGACAGCCAATGGGTATGAAGTACCTTCTAAATTTGCAAAATTCTAAACAATACAACTCAAAATTTCATCAGTATTTTGATCAGCTCTATTTTGATATCAATCTACATCTCATGCACTTTCAACTGTATTATTTTGAATGACATCTTATTTGCACTAACTTTCATTAGAATATTTGTTATTGCATGGAATTTTCACAGATACTTTTAATTTTTTCCCATTTATACCATAGTATGTGATTCTGCCCTTCGGTATATCTGGTGACCTGTTATGATTTTTGGCTACGTTTGTAATATTTCATAGCCTGTTTTTTTAAGTGTTGTTTTCTCTAATGCAATTTTAAATATAAGAATTTTTGGTATTTTATAGCAGGCAGGTGTGGAGTGTGGCAGGAACAGATATCAGCTGTTTCCTCTTCCATCTTTCCTTTGAGCGCCATGCCAGGTTTGGATTTTCACAGAGAAACTCCCTGCTGTGTATGCAGATCAAAACACGCACTGATTCTTTGTAACCTTATATTTATGAAGAAAAAATAAATAAAATATAAAAATTAAAAAAGCCAACCACACATGAGCCTCAATGACCTATTTATATCTAAATACACAGTGAATCTATTAGTTAATTCTATAGTTAAAGTGATATGAAACACACATTTTTTCTTTCATGATTCAAATAGAGCATGCTATTTTAAGCAACTTTCTAATTTACTCCTATTATCAATTGTTCTTCTTTCTGTATCTATTTGAAAAAGCTGGAATATGAGCTTAGAAGCCAGCCCATTTTTTTCAGCACCCTGGATAGTGCTTGCTGATTGGTGGCTACATTTAGACACCAATCAGCAAGTACTACCCAGGTTCTGAACCAAAAATGGGCCATCTGCTAACTTTACATTCCTACCTTTTCAAATAAAGATACCAACTGAATGAAGACAAATTGATAATAAGAGTAAAACAGAAAGTTGCTTAAATCTGAATCGTAAAAAGTCTAATTTTGTCTATACTATCCCATTAATATTAAATCCAATAACAAAATAGGTTTATTAGAATGTGTTGAATCTCTTTATAGAGAAGTGTAAGATATATGTGATGGTGGGGTGAGTGGAGGGAGGTTTTTCCCCTTTCTCTGTAGTAATAGATAGTTTAGGAGCAATATCTTTATAATATTCGTTTTTATATATGTTTAAATACAGGAGGGGGAGGGGGGTGTTTGTTCCCCTCCCCCTTTTTTTCCTCTTTCTTTTCTTGTGTGTGTCATGTTTGTTGTCTTAGTTCAGTTAAAATATCTCAACAGTGAAGCTTTGATTAAGGAGGATAGGATGTAATTATACATAAAATTTAAGTGCCCATTTTCTTTTCTGTATATCCCAACCAAGAGAGTATTGGTTCATAGATATTGTATTTTATTTAAAGAAGGATTAGCTTGAGTTCTATTGGTTTTAGGTCACACTAGTGTAAATCTGATATGATTTGTAAGAGTTTTTGACACCCTGCGAGGTGAACTGAAAATGTCCAATGTGACTATTCCAAACTGTATACACTGTTGAATTATAAAAAAAAAAAAAAAGAATGTATTGGATCACAAAGACACTTGCCAATTTTTTCCTCGTTATCCAGTATGTTTATTGCAATAAGTACAGTATGTCTTATTGTTAGTAATAATCTTCCAAAAATGTTTCTTCAGCTCGGTATTAATTATCTTTAAAATATAATTGCCTATTTTACACCTTATATCTTTCTCAAGTGTTCCTAGGATAACGATCTTGCATCTGATACTTCAATTAGCTAATTAGTTTTGAAGGTCCCAAAAATCCTGATAATTAGAAATAAGCAATGAACTTCCTTTTAATGACATTTAGTAAGAAAACGGAAGTTCATGACAAACTTTAAAACTTTTTAATTGTTTCAAGTGATTTAAGATTTTTCTTAACATATATATATTTTTTTTTTCATAATATGGAACTTTTATAATTGTATCAAGAAAAACAGATGGGGAGCTGTGATGCCTGGAACAATAATGAAACTTTGTTTATATCATATGAAAAAATGTTTCAACTTAATTTAGTGCCATTTGCCTTTACTGTGAAATGTGCAAAGCCTTGGAACACTAACAGATGGGAAGCAGATTTCAACTACAGCACCACTGTGACATTAATAACTTTGCAAGCATACAAGCATCATTTGTATTCATTACTTTTAATAAGATACAAGATTGTCTGGAACTTTCCTGCTGCAAATTTATGCAACAGAACGTTGGGTTTTTGTTTTGTTTTAAAAACAAACAAAAAAAAAAAGCATTTTTTATCTTCATCACTGGACTTTCTTTAATGTATTGTGACAAGATCTCATTACCTGTAGTAATGTTACTAGGGATCATTGCTGGGATCCAGGCTGCGAGGAAACAAATTACAGTACACTTGCAAAAAGGAAGTTGCAAATAAATTCTTCCAAAGAGTGTATATTTTAGCTCAATGTGATGAAACTTAAGGAAGTACAACCATATGTATCATGTAAGTCATGATAGATAGATGACAGACAGACAGATAGATAGATAGATAGATAGATAGATAGATAGATAGATAGATACATAGAGAGAGATTTGAGGAAGATTAGATAGATAGGATAGATAGATTATATAGATAGATAGATTGATAAATATAGATATATATATATAGAGAGAGATTAGATAGATAGATAGATAGATAGATAGATAGATAGATAGATAGGCAGATGATAGAGAGGTAGACTGAGAGAGATAGATTGATAGATAAATAAATATAAAATTATTTTAAATCTATTTATGTCTCTTTATCTTTATAATCTCAATAACCCTCTTGCTATTTATCTATTTTGAGATCAGTCTGTCTCACTTTCTCTCTTGTTATCTATCTCAGTATCTTTCTATTATTATTATTATACTTTATTTATGAAGCGCCATCATATTCTGCAGCGCTGTCCATGGATGCAGATCATTTAAATAAAACAATAGTATAAAACTTCTAAGACTAAGAGACAGGACAGAATTTACAAACACATACAGGAGGAATCGAGGGCCCTATTCCCTATTCCGTGGGAACTTACTATCTATCTGTCTATGATAGATCCATAGACAGACACATACAGAGACAGAAATATATATTTTATTGATACATCACATAACCTGTCTGTACGTTCAATATTTAAAGTTATGTATTATCTTGAAATTATATTATTAATGCAATGCTGTTCACATTTTGTTTTTTGTCAGTTGAAATGATCATTTGTAAAAATAACACGGAATGATGAACAAAATGAATTTTACCTAATTATGTACCACTCCGGAGTGGCTCCAATATAGCAAGATTGATTAATGATCTTTTTTTTTTTTATCTAATCCTAGTATCCTACCCTTGTTAAAGGGTCATTAAAGGGACACAAAAGTGCAAATATTACTGTTCTAATGTGTTAGAGCACTTTATCATTGCACTGTTAATTGCATATATTTTTGGGGTCAATCACTCCCTTTCCTTTAGAAAAACATATCTAAAGATTATTAATAGAGAAACACCATTATAGTCTATTTGGATGTTTGCAGATGTGTCATTTAATATGTGTGTCAGTTTATCAGAAGATGTAAAACAGTAAAAAGATCACGTTAAAATCCTGTATCAGCTATCTTTTAAAGGGACACTAAACCCACATTTTTTCTTTAATGATTCAGATAGCGCATGCAATTTTAAGCAACTTTCTCATTTACTCTTATTAATTTTTCTTTGTTTTCTTGCTATCTTTATTTAAAAAGCAGAAATGTAAGCTTAAGAGCCGGTCCAGTTTTAGTTGAGAACCTGGGTTATGCTTGCTTTTTGGTTTGCTAAATGTAGTCACCAATAAGCAAGTGCTATTCAGGGTGCTGAACTTAAAATGGGCTGGCTCCTAATCTTTAAATTCCTGCTTGTTAAATAAAGATAAAAAGAGAATGAAGAGAAATTGATAGTAGGAGTAAATTAGAAAGTTTCTTAAAATTGAATGCTCTATCTGAATCTTTAAAGAAAAAAAAAATCAGTGTTTAGTATAGCTTTAACTTTTAACACATAGTTTACATACTTTTGCATTATGATTTACCAGCTCATGAAAAATTGTGCAGGTGATAAGCATACATAAAACCTTTTTGAGATATTTGTATACAACACTAATGTACAGCCCATCAGTATTGGGAAGTAGAAATGGGAATTTTGATGATTTGCAGAGTCATCCAAAACATGAACAGCCAAATACATTATTGGAAGAAATTAACGAAAAACAAATGATTGCTTCACAAAATCATTTTTATTTATTTGTTCATGTCATTTGGTGCCAAAAAAGGTGCAGGAAGGGTAGAAGGAGTTATATTAATTGTTTAATCATCTTATTTGTTCTTAATGATGTACAGGGGGTCTTGACCATTCGTGTTTCCTGTGTCCCCAGTCTAATCCTGCCATAGTATTACTTATGATTAATGTTAGGGGCAGCCAGTCAGGCACCAAATATTAGATTTAAGTCTTAAAGGCTTGTCCAGTCAAACCTTAACCTAGCATAGAGAGTTGGGAGACTAGATGACAGACATTTTTAATAACTTTGACTAGACGTATTGGGACATGCAGTTGTGCGACTTCAGGGCCCCTGAGCTAGTTATCAACTCAAATTCATTCAGAGGGTTATATGTTTTGTTAAAGGGACAGTCAACGCCAGAATTTTTGTTGTTTTAAAAGATAGATAATCCCTTAATTACCAATTCCCCAGTTTGCATAACCAACACAGTTATATTATTATACGTTTTACCTCTGTAATTACCTTTTATCTAAGCCTCAGCAGACTGCCCTCTTATTTCAGTTCTTTTGACAGATTTGCATTTTAGCCAATCAGAACTGTCTCCATGGTAAATTCATGTGCATGAGCTCAATGTTATCTATATGAAACAAGTGAACTAATGCTCTCTAGTTGTGAAAAACTATCAAAATGCATTTAGATTAGAGGCGGCTTTCAAGGTCTAAGAAATTAGCATATGAACCTACTAGGTTTAGCTTTTAACTAAGAATACCAAGAGAACAAAGCAAAATTGGTGATAAAAGTAAATTGGAAAGTTGTTTAAAATTACATGCCCTATTTGAAACATGAAAGTTTTTTCGGACTTGATTGTCCCTTTAACATTGAAAGATAGGTTCTTTTAATTGTTTAAATCTAATAATGATTTTTGCTGATATTAGTTGACTATATTTGCTGTTCCCATTGTAAATAATGGTAAGAAATTTAAATCCAATATTTGTTTGAAACAAATGCCCACATGGACGAATTTCGACCAAATCGAACAGTTGGAAAAATTGGAAACAATTATTTTGCACATGTCTATTTGGCAGGGCAGAAATGTACATATATTTATATATATATATATATATATATATATATATATTTTTTATTTTTTTTTTATTTTTTAACAGCTGTATACTAGGGATGAGCGAATGTTTCTAAAAATTCGAAATTTATAACTAATTTGATACATTCGTTCATTCAAAACTAATTTCGAATGTTTATATAACATTCTAACATTCTATTTTCAAATTTTCGTTTTCGAATTTTTCAATAAAATTCGAAAATATTCGTTCGAATAATAGAATGTTTAGCTATGTATTCATTCAATTTCAAAATGTAATATTCGAATGTGACATTCGAATTCGAATGTGACATTCAAATTTGAAATAGTATTTCTAGTCTACAACTGTGTTTAATAAATGTAATATTCAAATTTGAATGCTACATTTGAATTTGAATGTCACATTCAAATTTAAAATAGTATTTCTAGTCTAATACTGTGTTTTAAATGTGATATTCTATTTGAATGTGATATTCGATTCGAATGTGACATTCGAATTCAAAATAGTATTTCTAGTCTAATACTGTGTTTAATAAATGTAATATTTGAATTTGAATGTGACATTCAATTTGAATGTGATATTCGATTCGAATGTGACATTCGAAATAGTGTTTCTAGTCTACAATTGTGTTTTATAAATGTTATATTCGAATTCAAATGTGATATTCGAATGTAACATTCAAATTCGATTGTGACATTCAAATTCGAATGTGACATTCGAAAACTGTAAATAACAGTCGAAAATCGAATTTTTAAGAATATTCGTTCTTATCAACATTCTATTATGTAAATCAAATTTCTACAATAACATTCGTTCTAACATTCGAATTCGGATATAAATCGGATATAAACACATTCGCCCATCCCTACTCTATACTTGATATCTCGTACTGCTAACAAGTGGTATATTGGAAATTATGACCCCAACATTCTTTAAATGGCGTTTAGCAATCTTGTTCTTAAATTGTTTCTTTTTATTTCATAAAATATTTTTTTTTAAATTGTAATTTACAGTACTTTTGGCTTTTTAAACAGGATCTCTATTGGAAACTGCATCATTATGATGAGAATTTTACCAATTGCCATTTAGTTTTGTTTGTTGGTGACCAATATCTTTTTTTGCAAAAATCTCAAGTCCCAAAACAGTGTTTTGTTCTATTTACATTATTTATAATTTTGTATATTATTCAGCAAAGATAAATCTAGTAGGTGGAAAATAGCATCTTGATTGTCTGAAAAAAGGGTGGACAGGTTCCCTGGTTGAGAACATAAATAAATGGATCCCACAGTAATTTTTATTCAAAAATGCTCCCTTTGCCACAAATAAATTTGTAATGAAAGTTTTGCCTTTTTTGGAGTAGACTATCCCTTTAAACCTAAAAGCGCAGAAGAAGCTTGACATATACTAACTCAATGTGTTGCACAAAGTGCAATAAACAGAACAAAATAGCAACATTCATTGCTAATGATGCTGATCTGTACTGAAGCCAAAGCGCGCTAACCTGATGTACACAAAGACAGCGCATCCTGACAGGAAGTGTATCACCAAAGACAACAGAGTTGCATGATACATATTTGGTTTTATTCTGTTATATATATATATTATATATTATTATATATTATTATATATTATTATTATTTTTTTTGCTTCAACTGTGAATTATTGTAAACTTTATAATGGTTGTGTAAACTAGGCATGTGCATTATTTCAGAAATCATTATTTGTTATTGAAACAAGGCCAGAGAATGGTCACAGTCTTTGGCATTTGGCTATTTTCCTTGCTGTATTTATTTGATAACAAGTGCAAGACACAAATATCTTTGCACTTACAGATATTTGCGTGCTTCACTTCTCAGACAAATCTAGAGCTGAAAATATCTGAATGCCACAGACTGTGACCATTTTCAGGCCTTGTTTCAATAATGAATAACAATGCCTGAAATAACGCACATGCCTGGTATACACAACCATTATAATGTTTACAATAATTCACAGTTAAAGCATTTTTTTATGGCAGAATAAAACCAAATACAGTGTATATTATGCTACTCTAGTGTACAACTCAAGCACAAAAAGCCATGCAGCCTATCTAATTATAGAACCTAAGGCTCTTTTTATAGTACACAATATTTGCTATATCTTTAAGAAAGAAACCTACTTACAAGATTTTTCCAATTAAATATTATCAGCACTACAGTACAGAAACATCAGACCCCATGGAGCTATTACCTGATGAATGTGCTGTTCTTATTAGTCAGTTCTCAGGAGCCCACCTAAATTACAGAGAAAGCTTGTAAACTCCGTTCACCAAGGTAGCTAAAATGAGTTTTAATAAATCAAAGTCAAACGTTTATTCTGGGAAACAAATTAATCTCAACTTCTTCTGACAACAGGTACGGGAGTTCACAGTTCCCATTGATGACTTTGTAAACTTTATTGTGTATACTGTTTTGATGAGTTATTTTTACAATAAAAATATTTCTGCACAGAGACTTTCTAGAGTAGAGCAGTCATTTTCCATCAGTATTAGCACATTTTTGTTTTGTTTTACCAGTGTCTTGCTGTTCTGCTACAAAACAGTATATATTAAACATATTTAGACTAAAAATCAAAAGCTAATATTTCTTAAACAAAAAAAAAATCATTCTATGGCCTAGATTCAAAACTTTTTTTTTTTTAAACTAAGATCTTGCATAAATCTTGGCATCATTAAATATTGAGAAATTCTATGAAGATTTGTACTTCTCCTCATATACACAGTCTCTTTCCATTATAATCAATAGTACTACCTCTATCAAGTAACTGTCTCTCAAGCAAAAAAAAAAATTGAAACAAGCTAATTAAATGAAAAACGTCCTTTATAAAACATTCTACAGTAACATATGCAAAAAGAAAACTTGAAAAAAGTTAAAAAGAAATATTAAAGTATGAATGAAACAACCTCATTGGCTTTGATATAGTGTGACACAACTGTGAGACAAGATACTTTACAGAGACAATAGAGTCTTTATGAATTTCGCATCCTGGGCCTAAGTGTAGATGGAAAATACATAGCACACGTCTACAACCCACCAGAACACCCATGGCCAACCTTGCGCTCGTTTCCATTGTGTCACAATTGGGTTTGCATGAGCTTTCAAACTGAAAATAATGCTGTCAGAAGGAATTACGAAGGAATTCTGAAGGCAGTTTTTCCACCATTATCAGCAAAAAGCAGAACATCGAAAATTTACACCAGGTTGCCATTCAACACCCAAACGGTTAAAACCCTTTTGGGTGCTGTCATTAAAGGGACAGTAAACCTTAAAAATAATGTTATATAATTCTGCACATAGTGCAGAATTATATAACATTTTTTAGGTGCTATAGCCATAAACCAGCTGTATAGTCACAGCCCGGCCCGACTGTGACAGGAGCGAGCTGCACTTAGTGCTATGGCGCGGTCGGGCCGGGCTGTGACTATACAGCTGGCCCGATGCGCTGACTAAAAATAACAGACCCGCTCAGCAGAGAGCGGGTCTGTAAAAGCGCCATATTTTTAGCAAATTAAAAGGTAAAAAATGCGTTTATGGCTATAGCACCTAAATAATGTTACATAATTCTGCAGTATATGCGCAGAATTATATAACATTATTTTTAAGGTTTACTGTCCCTTTAAGGTCTCAAACATTATGGCAAAGAGAAAAAAAGATTTTTGAGCTCTGTTACATTGAGATCTTAAATTTTACAAACAATGTAGGCATCTCTCTTTCTAAATGTATTTTTATATGCAATATTAAGTGCTGCTCCAGGCACAGGCTTAGTTGGAGTTATCTTAATTATATTGAAAATATACTTATATATGGAAATATAATGAAGCAGAGATCTCCAACTTGGCTCTCTATTCCCATCCCTTCTCAATTGGGGTATATGGTCAATAACCTGAAAGCGTAATTGGCTAACAATGTCCCATTTTAACAAAATGGACAGAGACTGGCGAAGTCATATCCCTTGATCTAATAGATGTTTTGTGTTCACTAAACTTGTCTCTAACAGCCCTTGTAGTCTCGCCATTGTAGCAGAGGCCACATGGGCATTTAAGTAAATAAACTGCATAATCTGTCTGACATGTATATAGACAATTTATTGTAAGTTGTTTTCTCTTATCATTTTGTGCCAAATATTTAAAGGGACAGTAAACACCAGAATTGTTGTTGTTTAAAAAGGTAGATAATCCCTTTATTACCCATTCCCCAATTTTGCATAACCAACACAGTTATAATAATATACTTTTTACCTCTGTGATTACCTTGTATCTATGCCTCTGCAAACTGCCCCCTTATTTCAGTTCTTTTGACAGACATGCATTTTTAGCCAATCAGTGCTTGCTCTTAGGAGCTTCACGTGCCAGAGCTCAATGTCATCTATATGAAACACGTGAACTAACGCCCTCTAGTGGTGAAAAACTGTCAAAATGCTTTCTGATTAGAGGCAGTCTTCAGAGTCTAAGAAATTAGCACATAATTTAGCTTTCAACTAAGAATACCAAGAGAACAAAGCAAAATTGGTAATAAAAGTAAATTGGAAAGTTGTTTAAAATTGCATGCCCTATTTAAATCATGAAAGATTTTTTTGACTTTACTGTCCTTTTAACTTTAATTATTGAATTGCATTGTATATAATGAAGGCAATGGTAACAGCCTTTATTGGGTGTAGTCAAATAATTGACAGAAGATATTCTATTAGTGCCAACATCCGCTCTCACTAAATTATCCCTATGATTTCTTACCCTGCGGTATGATGGTATAGGCGGCAGTTGAAATGTTCTAATATCTGGGTTAAACTAGGACAAAAGATACCAAACTTAAGATACACAGAATGTTAAAATATACTGTCACAAAAAAAAGTAGAGAAGAAAAAAAGATTTACAACACCCTTATTAACTTGAGTTTAAAATGTACAGGCCATAGCTTGTTTCAGATCTAGGCAAAGCAAGGTTTTAAAATGGAACATAAATATGTTGCAGCCAGTGACTATGTAGCAGCGTTTTAATAAGCATTGGGACACTTTGGTGTAGTCTCTTGGATGCAATTCAGGTTTATAATGAATATTACCATATTTATACAAACTCCCAGTGAAATCAGTTGGATTTAGTAGTTTGTTTTCCTCTAGTGTTAGAGCAGATTTGCTTCACTAGACTTACATAATTACCCTTCCCCCTGTGACATTAGTAGGATCTCAGCAAACTTCCCATTGAGTATATCTGATTGGCAAATAAGCAAAGTGTGTTAGATAATCTACAGCCACTTACTGAATCATGCAAGCACATTAGTCATTTTTGTTTAAATAAAGAATCGCAAACAGGAAGCAGAATACTCATGACGTTAGGCAAGATTAGAAAAAAACAGTGAGTCTCATTTTATTTTAGAGAGAGAAGCAGGAATGATTCAGCCCATAAAGGCCACATATTGTAGTGATAGGACCAGTCAACATTGGGACACCCTGTAAGTTGGTGACTGGCTAAGCAGAATATGGCCATATTGTGTAACTAAGATCTATATTTTAATATAAAAGCATAGGTGATTTTTACAGGTGATTTTTTTCCATAATTTAAAAATGTTTAGTTTGTTTGCAAATGGATGTGCGCTAATAACCTCAGTTTTGTTTAGTCAGACAATACAATTCATAATTGATTACAGATCCCTCTAACGAATACCACTGTAACATTCAGAGATTTTTTTTGAAAAGTCAAGTAAAATTCTAACATATGCTTAGGGTTACAATCTATTATTTGCTTTATATCCATAATGATTTTTTAACGTCATCCAATATTGTCAATGCGTTTTTCGAGCAATCACAAAATGTTTCTGCCATTAATACCCCACAAAATGCTTCTGCCATTATCTCACCATATCATATTGAAAACAATGCACACAATAACCTATTGGTTTCAATATTTTTTTGAGGAGGCAACACTAATCCCATGCTACTCATTTTATGGAACATAGAGAAACCCCAACATGTTTCCTTTGTTATTCAGATAGAGCACACAATTTTAAACAACTTTCTAATATATTTTTATTATCTAATTTGCTTAGTTCTCTTGGTATCATTTGTTAAAAATCATACCTAGGTAGGCTCAGGAGCTGGGAGCTAGCTGCTGTTTGGTGGCTACATATATATGCCTCTTGTTATTGGTTTACAGGTGTGTTCAGCTTGCCACCATATTAAATGTAGCTTTTACTGCATTGCAGTACTGACGTGTTCGCATATGTGCAGCTACTCTGTGATACAACCTAGGTTACAAAATGGTGGCACCCATAGTAAGAGGAAGACATTTAAAATGTATTTAGGCCTAGATTACAAGTGGAGCTCAAAAATATTAGAGCTATTGAAAACTACTACCATGTAAGTTAAGTCAAAAGCGCTCCTATTCTTACAATTGTATTACAAGTTGAAAGTAAAAAAAGTTTGCACACAAGTGAGAGACTCAGGTGCACTAACATCTAGAGGTCAGATAGCGCAACGTGCTAACTCACTTTTTCCTATAGACTTCTATTGGACATTCTACAAAAGCCTCTTCTGGATTTCGCTTGTTTGCTTACCCCAAAGATGCATTAAGAAATACTTTAAATACCTTTCGTCTAGATTACGAGTTTTGTGATAAATAACGCCAAAAAAATGCATTATTTAACTCTCCATAATGCTGTCATTATGAGTTACTATAAAAAGCCTCCTTGTGCTGTGCGTTATGCTCCATACCGCACAAAATCCAAGGGCTGAGTTTACGTGCTCGTGCACACTTTCCCCCATAGACAACAATGGGGAGTGAGTTTTAGAAAAAAAACTAACACCTAAATTGCGGAATGGCGATCGCCGTAATGCAAGCGCATTGATGTTTATGGGGAAAAGAAAGTTACGTTTAAACACAACACCCTAACATAAACCCCTAGTCTAAATACCTCCCTACATCGGCACACTAAATAAAGTTATTAATCCCTAATCCTCCGCTCCCCAACATCGCTGCAACTAATAAAAGCTATTAACCCCTAATCCTCCACTCCCCAACATAGAAGCCACTAAATAAAGTTATTAACCCCTAATCCGCCGCTCCCTGACATCTCCAACACATAAATAAAAGATATTAACCCCTAATCCGCCGCTCCCCGACACTAAGATATTAAGCCCTAATCCTCCGCTCCCCGACATCGCCACCACTAAATAAAGTTATTAACCCCTAATCGACCGCTCCCCAACATCGCTGACACCTAAATTAAACTATTAACCCATAAAGCTAACACCCCCTAACCTTAAATTAAAATTACAATATAACTATCTTAAAATAAATAAAAACTTACCTGTGAAATAAAAAAAAAAATAAGTTTAACCAGCTGTTCAAATCAGACAATAAGATTTCAGTAGCTATCATCCTATTGGCTGTTTAGAACAGCCATTAGGATTTCAGAAGCTCTCATCCTATTTGCTGATTTTAATTTGAAGAATCAAATCAGCCAATATGAATGCAAGGTATGCCATTTAGAAACGGGTACCTTGCATTCAACTTCAGTGTACGGCGGTGACCATATGAAGAGGACGCTCTGCGCAGGATGTCATCGCCGTTCCAGGATAGCTCTACTCCGCGCCACCGGGATGTATATAGATGACGCCCCCACGATAGATGAAGATGTTGCAACCTGGATGAAGACTTCTCGCCGCCTGGATTAAGACTTCTCTCTGCCTAGATGGAGATGGATATCCGGATTTCAGGAACCATGAGTAGATATTCTGGGGTTACTGTTAGGTATTTATTTTTTATTTTTTGGGGTGTTTTTTTTTTTCAGATTAGGGCTTTGGGCGAATTATAAAAGAGCTGAATGCTCTGTTAAAGGGACAGTATACACTCATTTTCATATAACTGCATGTAATAGACACTACTATAAAGAATAAGATGCACAGATACTTATATAAAAATCCAGTATAAAACTGTTTAAAAACATACTTAGAAGCTTTCAGTTTAGCTCTGTTGAAAAGGTAGTTGGAAAGCCCACTGCAAGTGGGAAATAAGACACTCCCCCCCCTTCTTTTGCATATGAAAAGACCCTTTACACAAACAGGAGCAAGCTGGAGAAGGTAGCTGACGGTATTCAAATAAAACTTTGGGGCTTGGTTAGGAGTTTGAAAATCAGAGCAATGTTCTTTAAAAATAATCAAAATTATACATTTAAAAAAAACAAAAAAAAACTTTATGGGCTTTATAAATAGATCATCTACAAAACATTTATGCAAAGAAAAAATGAGTGTATAATGGCCCTTTAAGGGCAGTGAAAAATGGCCCTTTTAAGGGCAAAGTCCATACAAATGCCCCTTTAGGGGCAATGGGTATCTTAGGTTTTTTTTAGCGTTAGGTTTTTATTTTGGGGGTTGGTTGGGTGGACTTTGTATTTTTTTTACAGGTAAAAGAGCTGTTTAACTTAGGGCAATGCCCTACAAAAGGCTCTTTTAAGGGCTATTAGTAGTTTATTAGTAGTTTATTGTAGGCTAGGGTGTGTTTTTATTTTTATAGGGCTATTAAATTAGGTGTAAATTAGGTGTAATTGTTTTTATTTTTGATATTTTTTTTATTTTTTATGATCTTAGTGTTTTTTTTTATTTTAGTGTTTATTTTTTTTGTAATGTTAGATTTTTTTTAAACATTTTTCGTAGGATTATTTTTTTTTTTATTTGTAATTTAGGATTTTTAATTGGTAGTTTAATGTCACAGGTAAGTTTTTATTTATTTAAATAGTTATATTGTAATTTTAATTTAATAAGTTAGGGGGTGTTAGGTTTAGGGGTTAATAGTTTAATTTAGTGTTTTGCAATGTGGGGGACTTGCGGTTTAGGGGTTAATAGGTTTATTTAGTGGCAGCAATGTGGGAGGCCGGAGGATAATGAGTTAATAGGTTTATTTAGTGGTGGCGATGTGGGAGGCAGGAGGTTTAGTGGTTAATAACTTTATTATAGTGTTGGCGATGTGGGTGGGTGGCAGATTAGGGGTTAATAAATGTATTAATTAGTCGCGATGTGGGTGAGTGGCAGAATAGGGGTTAATAAATTTTAAATAGTGTTTGCTATGTGGGAGGGTGGTGATTTAAGGGTTAATAGGTAGTTTATTGGTGTTAGTGTACTTTGTAACATTTTAGTTATGAGGTTTGTGAAACATTTTTGTTACACAAAATCCATAACAACTGCTCTCAGATGGCGGTATGGATCATGTTAGTATAAGCTGTAATGCAAGAATTTTAGCCTGAACGTACAACCTGTAATACCGGTGCTATGGAAATCCCATACTCAAACGTCATTTTTTTGAGTGCGGAATGGACGTTGCGTTACAGGCTAAAATGCTTGCATTACAGCTGTACCGCCACGACTCGTAATATGCATTTCTGGTCATTCCTTGCGCAATGGCCAATGTTTCAGCTGTATAGCTATACCGCAAAACTCGTAATCTAGCCGTTTGTTTTTTCCTAAGAGGAAAATTTTATTTTTAATTTCAAATATATAAATTGACTGTATATATTTGTAAAGTGAGTGATTATAATATCTGAAGACTGGGGTAAAACCCTGAAACGTTATATATTAAATCACGCTTCTCAGAAAATGGGAGAGTGCCTTCCTACACACACTCTTTTGAGTTAATGTCTAGAAGTATTTTGTTTTCTGCACCCACTCCATAAAGGGTATTGTTGTGGTTAAACACAGTAATTGGAAGCAAAAAGTGTGTGATATTGTATATCTAATTTGTGTATATTACCCTGGTTCATTGGGAACAATGTATACATAGTTCTTCTGGGGATAAGCAATCGGGAAAACTTGCCTAGATTTGATAATTTTCTATAGACTAATTCTATGGCTTTATATATAAAAATTCAGTGGAAAATATGAAGGTTGCAGGAGAAGTCACACGTAGCTTCCAACTGCTCTAGTTTTGTATGTATGTTATAGCTTGATGCACATGAACAAACACATGAATAACATTTTTCTAGCTAAGCTATTGATCCTTTTATGTTATTATTTTGAAGTCAGTAGAATATTTTAAACATATATAAACAAACACCTACTTAAATATACATATAAAGAGCAAGCAATTGGTGTAAGCCTTTCTCCAAACTGCCACCTGGGTGCTCTGAATAAAAAACTATAATAACAATTAAAACTGGTACAGGATTTTCACACAAATCAAGTTATTGAAGGAAATGTATACTAATAAAAAAAACTGGTGTTATGGAAGCTTTATATCACTAGACTTACATTATTTTTTACTATATATTCTATACATAAAAATAAAATAAATTAAAGGGTGAGTCTACTTGAAATGTTTTATTGTTTCAAAGATAGATAATAAAGTGAAACTAAAAGCATATGTTGGGTATAACGAATACCTGAGTATCTATTGCTCACTCACTGATAGGGACAACTCCCATCAAAATGCTGGTTTATTCAGCACATGAACAACAAATTAAACACTGCAACACATTTTGATACATTCTCTTTCTGATGGAACTGAGAAAACGTTTTTAGCATATTGGCTCTCATTCATAGAATCAACTCAACAGTAATGCCCCACTACATTATTGTGATGAGGAAGTAACTCATATTCTTGGCATTTAAAGGAAAATAATTTTTCTTTCTCGTAGAACACAAAGAGAATCTAATTAACACGCTTCGTCTCTCTCTCCAAAAAAAATTGAATTCTACCTCAAAGTATGCTATCAAAGACTTGAACATCAGACAGAAAAGTAATTTCAACTAACTCTGCTATCTGCAGAAATACCTCAATTTTATTTTAATGGGTCTACAGGAAAAGTGACACCAAATACTGCTAAAACGGTTTTCAGCTTAATGGACTCTATAGAGAATAATAAAGTTATTAGAGCAATCTTTTTTACATTGCATGTGTAAGACAGTTGTTTGAAGTGTTTTATAATCGGATGCCAATTTGAAACTCAATGATGCCATCTATATTTAGCATGTAATTAACAACCTGAGATGTCAGGAACATTTCAACTCATTGTGGCAACCAAGGGGTTATTGATAGATTATACACTTAAACGCTTTTATATTTCTTTGAGTCTTTTAGGTGACTTTAATGTGATCAACCATGTGACATAAATTGAATAACACACTGCCACGAGCATTACTTATTCCTGTATTATTACTGGAAATGGGAAAATATATGTACTCTATTAAAAGGTTGCCTATTTCCAGTTTTGGCAATGTTCTTCTTTATTTGAAACACATTTGTATTCAGGTAGCATACTATGTATTTTTTTCTTGTCACAGCACAGATTCTTTTTGAAGAAACAGAAATGTAATAATGGTCACATTTGAAGAGTTAATGGAATTAATTAATGTATTTAAATGTGCATTATCTGCCCTACTATTTCCATTGTACATTATTTCACTTAGGAGCTAGATATGCAGTAATGGTTCTATAGAGGTTTGTCTGTGGGGGGTGAAAATAGCCCAAATCATTTATGGGGGGTGAAAATAGCCCAAATCATTTACGTTCACTCTCATTGGGCTGTGGCTGAGAGGAAGGGGGTGAAAATTGTCATATCCCTAGACTGCACCACTCTGCTACCTGCATATCTAGCTTTACCAACAGAACGATCATGATTCCACCTCTGCCCAACCCAATTCAACCACCTCCATACCCGACTCGGTCTCTCTAAATCAGTACATGAAGTGACATATCTGAATTCTAGTTGAAATTCTATTGTACCTACAAAAACACTGACTTAGACAAAGGTTTTACAGGTATAGGGCTACATACCTCCAGCTTTCCATGAAATAAAATTACTAAATATTTTCCCTTTCCATTTCATGACCTCATTTTCTGTTCCTTTTTTATGTTTATTAGGTCATTTTGAAGGTTTCAATGCCATTACCATTTTCCTTTCACTTCAAGTTATACAAATCAAGGCCCATTTTAAATAAGTGAGGCAGGTCTACTGGCTGGGAGAAACATCCATTACTTTATTATCTTTAAAAGCCTACAATCCTTAAAATGCACTGCTAAAAGCATCTTCTGTTCTAAGACAAATATCTAGAATTTCATTAAAAAAAAAAATAGTAAACACACATAGATAACAAATTGCCTAGATTCATGAAGCTTGGAGACAACAGGAAAAAGCAAGAGATGTTCCTGTCTTTAAAGAACATAATTCTATCTGTGCTTAGTAATACAGAACCTGAATCTTAATAATTCTTGTGAGATGCTAAATGCTTCCAAGTGGACAAGGTTCACAGAGTACAAAAACACTAATCAGCTACTAAAAGAAAATAATGTTTATTTATATTAGTACAAATTTTTAGGATTCTTAACATTCAGAGTTCACTTGTGGTTAATGGCTAATGTAGCTTTCTTAAGAATAAAACATTAAAGGGACTGTCAATACCAGAATATTTTTTTGTCTAAAAAAGGTAGATTATCCCTTTATTATCCATTCCCCAGTTTTGCATAACCAACACAGTTATAATAATACACTTTTTACCTCTGTAATTACCTTGTATCTATGCCTCAGCAAACTGCCCCCTTATTTCAGTTCTTTAGACAGACTTGCATTTTTAGCCAATCAGTGCTCACTCCTAGAAGCTTCACGTGCGTGAGTTCAATGTTATCTATATGAAACACACAAACTATCACCTTCTAGTGGTGAAAAACTGTATAAATACCATCCCAAGTTTTCAATATACCCAACAGGCTTAATGTTTTCCCCAAAGCCTTCCTCACTTGTCAAATATGCACAGATGTGTCACATTTCTCTTGCTCACTCACAATATTTAAGATTTGAGGACAAAGCAACAAAAGAAAACAAGGCAGGTTTAAAAACAACTGTAATCATTGGGTATTGCTGTCACTTGCCAGAACTCTCAGAAAGCTGACTGAAGGGTACATTAGATGCCAGAGGAATGTGAGGTGATAGCAAGATCTGTAAGCTAAGCTAAATCTTCCCTCTCTATACATGCCTCTTTTTTTTTTTAAGAAACTTGGATGCACCAAAAAGAGCATAGAATATTTTAAAGGGATAGTAAGCCCATTTTTTTATTTCAGGATTCAGATAGAGCATGCAATATTAACCAACTTTCTAATTTACCTCTATTATCAATTTTTCTTTGTTCTCTTGCTATCTTTATTTGAAAAAGAAGGAAACTAAGCTAAGGAGCTGGGCAATTTTTGGTTCAGCACCTTCTATAGCACTTGCTGATTGGCAACTACCAAAAAATGGCTTACATTCCTGCTTTTCTATTAAAGATAGCAAGAGAACGAAGAAACATTGACAATAGGAATAAATTAGAAAGTTGCTTAAAATCGCATGCTCTATCTGAATTATGAAAGAAAAAAGATGGGTTTAGTATCCCTTTAAATAACTTTATTTAATTATAAGGGCCATTACAAACAATCTTATGAGCAGTTAGTTCTCCCATTTCATTGTGTGTAACAACTTTATCTTTCAAGGTATTGTGCTGTGCAGATAATTTGGATTGTAAAATGTAGTGTTGTGTAGTAGTACGCCACCCATATTTACACAACCTTTTTTTGAGAAAGTGGAACTCAATCCTTATTAATGACCTATCCACTCAACTTATCTCAGAATGTCCAAACTCCATTCAGGTTATTATTCTCTGGACAAGTTAAAACTAACTTCTAAAAAATTAATTCTTTATTACCAATCTGCTCAGTTTCTGCTCAAGAACTCCCCAAGCCCCACTTATTAAACCCAGTCTCCTCTTTATTAGATGATGGACATAGGAATGTCGCTATTCAAACTATAATGGCATCTCTACTGTTGGAAAAATATGGATAAAGTGCTTGCTACTTCAAGGCTAATTTTGGATAGCAGATCTGGAAGCTAAAAGTATTCTCCTTGCATTCCATTCTAAAGCAACAATTTGTAGAACACATATGTGCTTTCTTTTCAGCAAGTAAATTCCAAACTGATTTAAAGTGCCACATTTAGGTTGGCATCCATATAAAAAAGAAATACATGTATTTGACTGTATTTCATTGAAAGTAAATGCAGGGGGTGCAATTTAGAAAGGAAATGCTTTTTGGCTTTTAAAAGATGTATATCAAATTCCTTCTTTTTTTTTATTCAGATCTAAGGCACAGAAGTTATTCCCTATTATCAAACGCTGACTAATAATAGAGGACCATTTGAAATAGTTTATATAAATTTGGTCTCAAATGTATCTGTAAAACACAAATCTTTTGACATGGGGATATTCTGGCAGCTGCCATGTTTGGAAAGACAAAAGAAAAAAGAAATAAATAGTATAAAAACACTATTGTAGCTTTTAAAACACTTTTTTTGGTTGCTCATTATCTCAAAAGATAAAAGCAATGTTTTTTTGCCATCTTTAAACAAACAATGAGCTGAATGCTTGTGAAACTGACAATCAAAAAGAAAAAAAAAGAAAAAATATGTCTGTATCTGACTGTTATCTCATGACTGATAACTTTCTAGCTACCATGTAAGCATACACTTATGAGCAGACGCATTTTGCGAATTTCTTTTCATAGACATATTGTGTAAGCATTTTTCTAGCAGATGTTTTCATGCATCTAGAGTCGTATAACGAGTATGAGATAGAGAGACGGAAAGCTTATAATCACAGTCTGTTTACCATCCAGTAAAACATAATTGAATTGCTGTTTTGGTATTTGTGTTTTTAAGTAAATAAAAAATGCATTTCCCTTGAAAGCATTGGGTAGACTCTCTGCCAAAATGGGAACCTGATGCCTCAGAGATATACAAATAACACAATTTCGTTTATGACTTTGAAAATGCTGCGAGTTTATAGTCATCTACGTTTTATTATGCTTTATTGTTCAAATGCACCACTTAAAATGCAGTTTATGTAAAAAATAAACATTTTTTGGGGAGGTAAAGAGGAGTCTATTTCCTGCATCATCAAATGTTTATCTTCAATACAAAAAGAAAGGAGTAATTACTAAGTAACAAACATATGTGCATATTTTCATCTCTCTCTCTCATTAGCCAGACTGTTATAGGGTAAAACCTGTATTTCAGGTGCTTATATAAAAAGTGAACAAACTTTGCATATTCAGTGACTGTAATATAGAAGTAAACTGTATAAGTATTGTTAGAGGTAAAAACAAAAAAAGCAGAACTTATTCCTATCTCTTAAAAGTGAACATGATTAGCCAAACATACAGAAAAAACACTACTATAGCAATCTGTGTGAAAGCAAGCATGCAGTTAGATTTTGTTGTCTAGTAGGCGCTTTGTTTTGTTTGTTGAAAAAAACGAGCAGTAATTGTCTATATAAGCAGCTTTTAAATTTAAGTTAAGACATGCTCAGTAGAAGCATCTGGCTGTACAGTGCTGTAGCTCCGAGAGCCAGTGAGTATCTGCAGCGGTGCCCAGTTACTTCTAACAAGTATTGTATATATAAAAGTGGAAGACTACACACAAAAAACACACTGCGCATATTTTGGGAAAAATGTATCATACTTGCAAGAGGACATGTTCACATGTAGGGAACCTGTCCTCATGCAATCACCACTTGCGATATTGCATAGCATGGGGAAATGTAACATTGCACCAGAGGTTTCTTGTGCAATAACACCCCAAGCTCCTGCGCAACTAATTGTGCATGAGCAGGGAATGTCAATCACCCAAACAAGTAAGTGTTGCTGGTGATTGATCTTGCCATTTCTGAGGTGCCAGAGAGGTAGAATAAGCAGTCTCTGCTTCTTAAAGAACCACTCAATGCATAATTAATGAAATGCAAAATTAAAAGAAAATGATTTAACACCTACTCTGAATTTCAGATAAGCAGTAGATTTTTTTTTCTGACAAATTAATTTTTTCTTCCATTTTCTGGCCCCCTGTATCATGTGACAAACTTTAGCTAATCACAGGCCAGTATATTTATACCATGTAAACTTGTACACATGCTTAGTAGGATCTTATTCCCCAGAAAATGTGCATATAAAAAGGCTGTGCAAAATTTGAGAATGGAAATAAATTGAATCCTAAAAGTTTATTTTGATTTGAGTATTAAATCTGTGGCATCAGCTCGCTCATGTGAACCTGCTCTGCATAGCCTAAAAAGCTGCAAATGCAGCTTTATAAATCAAACCCACACAGTACATGCATTCAATAAAACACACACTACCACCCACAGTGCATACACTGCACACACAAATCATGTATGCATGCAGATATACAGTATCTCATAAAAGTGAGTACACCCCTCACATTTTTGTAAATATTTTATTACAGGGAGTGCAGAATTATTAGGCAAATGAGTATTTTGACCACATCATCCTCTTTATGCATGTTGTCTTACTCCAAGCTGTATAGGCTCGAAAGCCTACTACCAATTAAGCATATTAGGTGATGTGCATCTCTGTAATGAGAAGGGGTGTGGTCTAATGACATCAACACCCTATATCAGGTGTGCATAATTATTAGGCAACTTCCTTTCCTTTGGCAAAATGGGTCAAAAGAAGGACTTGACAGGCTCAGAAAAGTCAAAAATAGTGAGATATCTTGCAGAGGGATGCAGCACTCTTAAAATTGCAAACCTTCTGAAGCGTGATCATCGAACAATCAAGCGTTTCATTCAAAATAGTCAACAGGGTCGCAAGAAGCGTGTGGAAAAACCAAGGCGCAAAATAACTGCCCATGAACTGAGAAAAGTCAAGCGTGCAGCTGCCAAGATGCCACTTACCACCAGTTTGGCCATATTTCAGAGCTGCAACATCACTGGAGTGCCCAAAAGCACAAGGTGTGCAATACTCAGAGACATGGCCAAGGTAAGAAAGGCTGAAAGACGACCACCACTGAACAAGACACACAAGCTGAAACGTCAAGACTGGGCCAAGAAATATCTCAAGACTGATTTTTCTAAGGTTTTATGGACTGATGAAATGAGAGTGAGTCTTGATGGGCCAGATGGATGGGCCCGTGGCTGGATTGGTAAAGGGCAGAGAGCTCCAGTCCGACTCAGATGCCAGCAAGGTAGAGGTGGAGTACTGGTTTGGGCTGGTATCATCAAAGATGAGCTTGTGGGGCCTTTTCGGGTTGAGGATGGAGTCAAGCTCAACTCCCAGTCCTACTGCCAGTTTCTGGAAGACACCTTCTTCAAGCAGTGGTACAGGAAGAAGTCTGCATCCTTCAAGAAAAACATGATTTTCATGCAGGACAATGCTCCATCACACGCGTCCAAGTACTCCACAGCGTGGCTGGCAAGAAAGGGCATAAAAGAAGAAAATCTAATGACATGGCCTCCTTGTTCACCTGATCTGAACCCCATTGAGAACCTGTGGTCCATCATCAAATGTGAGATTTACAAGGAGGGAAAACAGTACACCTCTCTGAACAGTGTCTGGGAGGCTGTGGTTGCTGCTGCACGCAATGTTGATGGTGAACAGATCAAAACACTGACAGAATCCATGGATGGCAGGCTTTTGAGTGTCCTTGCAAAGAAAGGTGGCTATATTGGTCACTGATTTGTTTTTGTTTTGTTTTTGAATGTCAGAAATGTATATTTGTGAATGTTGAGATGTTATATTGGTTTCACTGGTAAAAATAAATAATTGAAATGGGTATATATTTGTTTTTTGTTAAGTTGCCTAATAATTATGCACAGTAATAGTCACCTGCACACACAGATATCCCCCTAAAATAGCTATAACTAAAAACAAACTAAAAACTACTTCCAAAACTATTCAGCTTTGATATTAATTAGTTTTTTGGGTTCATTGAGAACATGGTTGTTGTTCAATAATAAAATTAATCCTCAAAAATACAACTTGCCTAATAATTCTGCACTCCCTGTATATCTTTTCATGTGACAACACTGAAGAAATTACACTTTGTTACAATGTAAATTAGAGAGTGTACAGCCCGTATAGTAGTGTAAGTTTGCTTTCCCCTCAAAATAACAACACACACCATTAATGGCTAAACCATTGGCAACAAAAGTGAGTACACCCCTAATTGAAAATGTCCAAATTGGGTCCAAAGTGTCAATAGTTTGTGTGGCCACCATTATTTTCCAGCACTGCCTTAACCCTCTTGGGCATAAAGTTCACCAGAGCTTCACAGGTTGCCACTGGAGTCCTCTTCCACTCCTCCATGACAACATCACTGAGCTGGTGGATGTTAGAGACCTTGCGCTCCCCCACCTTCCATTTGAGGATGCCCCACAGATGCTCAATAGGGTTTAGGTCTGGAGACATGCTTGGCCAGTCCATCACCTTTACCCTCAGCTTCTTTAGCAGGGGAGTGGTCATCTTGGAGGTGTGTTTGGGGTCATTATCATGTTGGAATACTGTCCTGTGGCCCAGTCTCTGAAGGGAGGAGATCATGCTCTGCTTCAGTATGTCACAGTACATGTTGGCATTCATGGTTCCCTCAATGAACTGTAGCTCCCCAGGCCCAGACCATGACACTCCCACCACCATGCTTGACTGTAGGCAAGAAACACTTGACTTTGTACTCCTCACTTGGTTGCCCCCACACACGCTTGACACCATTTGAACCAAATAAGTTTATCTTGGTCTCATCAGACCACCTGACATGGTTCCAGTAATCCATGTCCTTAGTCTACTTGTCTTCAGCAAACTGTTTGCGGGCTTTCTTGTGCATCATCTTTAGAAGAAGCTTCCTTCTGGGATGACAGCCATGCAGACCAATTTGAGGCAGTGTGCGGCGTATAGTCAGAGCACTGACAGGCTGACCCCCCCCACCCCTTCAACCTCCGAAGCAATGCTTCAACCTCTGAAGCAACGTCTATTTTCCAAAGACAACCTCTGGATATGATGCTGAGTACGTGCACTCAACTTCTTTGGTCGACCGATATATGGTCTTGCCCACCGTGCTGCAACTCAGTTTCAGGGTCTTGGCATTCTTCTTATAGCCTAGGCCATCTTTATGTAGAGCAACAATTCTTTTTTTCAGATCCTCAGAGAGTTCTTTGCCATGAGGTGCCATGTTGAACTTCCAGTGACCAGTATGAGAGAGTGTGAAAGCGATAACACCAAATTTAACACACCTGCTCCCCATTTACACCTGAGACCTTGTAACACTAAAGAGTTATGACACCGGGGAGGGAAAATGGCTAATTGGGCCAATTTTGGACATTTCCACTTAGGGGTGTACTCACTTTTGTTGCCATCGGTTTAGACATTAATGGCTGTGTGTTGAGTTATTTTGAGGAGACAGCAAATTTACACTGTTATACAGGCTGTACACTCACTACTTGACATTGTAGCAAAGTGTAATTTCTTTATTGTTGTCACATGAAAAGATATAATAAATATTTACAAAAATGTGAGGGGTGTACTCACTTTTGTGGGATACTCTACATGTTTTCCAATGAAAAGTAGTACATTTATTAGCAAAAGTCAAAATTAAACTTTCATGCTTCAGAAAGGGCATGCAATTTTAAACATCTTTCCAATTTACTTTTATCATCCAATTTGCTTTGTTCTCTTGTTATTCTTTGTTGAAAAAGGAGATAGACAGTGCTTCTCTTATTCAAAAGGAATTTATAAATCACCAAATGTCTGATAAGTCTTCTTCATGTAAGCCACATTGATCAGAGAATATTTGCTCCGTGTGGTAACGTAAAGTAGGGGAGAGCTGTTGATCTAAGACTTCAGGTTTCTCGAACCAAAGTAATCATCAAAGCTGTAAAAGGGAAAAAGGAGAAAAAACAGCGCATCTCTGATTCAAGAGGAACTTGTTAACATCATGTAAAAAGTGCATAAGTACTGCACGTGTAAAATAAAACCTTATATAGGCAATAAAACAGTCCACTCTACCAGTCCCTTGATATTGACTTGTCCCACTTTCTTCTCCTGTATTCAAAAGAAGGTTTCACTGGACTCCAAACACCCACGACATGCTGCTGAAATGGAGAGAGGAGGGCTCGAAGATCGTCTACGGGATCCAGGAGCGGACAACACACTATACGCGTTTCACCTGGTAAGTGTCCAGGCTTTCTCAAGAGATTTGTGTCTGGATCCAGATCATTGTGTGTCCACAATTAAAGTGATATCCTAGTTCCAAAGTGCTCTGTAAACAGTTAGAGTTGCTGTAAAGCTGCAAATTATTTTTTTTCAACTTACAATTTTACAGCAGCTCTAACTGTTCACAGAGCACTTTGGAACTAGGATATCACTTTAAAATGGGACACACAATTATCCGGATCCAGACACTAATCTCTTGAGAAAGCCTGGGTGCTTACCAGGCAAAACACGTAGAGTGTGTTGTCTGCTCCCGGATCCAGTAGACGATCTTTGACCCCTCCTAACTCTCCATTTCAGCAACACGTTGCGGGTGTTTGAAGTCCAGTGAAACCTTCTTTTGGACACAGGATAGGAAAGTGGGACAAGCGGATTTTAAGGGACCGGTAGAGTGGACTGTTTTATTGCCTATATAAGGTTTTATTTTGCATGTTCAATACTTATGCACTTTTTACCTGGTGTGAATAAATTCTTGGGTTCTGAACCAAAAACAAGCTGGCTTCTAAGCTTACATTCCTGCTTTTTCAAATAAAGATACCAAGAAAATGAAGAAAATGGATAATAAGAGTAAATTAGAAAGCTGCTTACAATTGCATTATCTATCTGAATCATAAATTAAACATTTGGGTTCAATATCCCTTTAACTTCTGTCATTAAGGATTTTTATCTATTGAATTTCTTTTCAACAAGGTATAAGAAAAATATTTCTTTTTTCCAAGCTCTAAAAGCAGCTGTCTTAAAGATTTCACATATTCAGTGAAGCAAAGTGAATCTTGACAGATACGGCACATAGGAACATCATGTTCATCATTTTGCTACGCATTATGCTAACACAACAGGAGACAAACACCTTAACATAGGGATTCTGTGCTTCCTACTATTATATTGTGCTAGGGATTTTCCACTCCAGTCTCAAGATAGCAAGAATATTCCCTGACTGAGCACAGGTTGAGCCACTATAAGCGACACAAAGATTATACACTATAATGAAATATGAACATAAAAATTGTCTTCTTTTCAAAAGGACATACAAGTGCAAAATAAAAAAGGATCTAATGTGTTAGAGGATTTTATTATTGTACTGTTGTGTGCATACGACTATGTGTTTAACCTTTGGCAAGCCACCAATCACCAGCTAGCTCCCAGTAGTACAATGCTGCTCCTGAATCTACCTAGGTATGTCAAATACCAAATAAAAAAGAAAATTGGTAATGTAAACTGAAAAGTCTTTTTTAAATTGTACGCTTTATCACAGTGTTTCTCAGCCGCTGTCCTCAAGTACCCCCAACAGGCCAGGTTTTCATTATAGCTGAAGCAGTGCACAGGTGAAATAATCAGCTGATGGGTGAGAGCAGGTTAGTAACCATGGTTACTGATCAGCTGATTACTTCACCTGTGCACTGGATCAGCTATAATGAAAACCTGGCCTGTTGGGGTAATTGAGGACCGCGGTTCAGAAACACTGCTCTATCTGAATCATGAAACTTTAAATTTGACTTTCATGTCCCTTTAAAAACTTAAATTAATTAAACTGTAGGACACATTTCTCTTTGCTTTAATTTCTTGTATGACTTCTGCAAATTCTCGAGCAGGTTATTTTTTACTCTTAGGAAGTGCTGACTCATCTGTAATTAAGGACTAAATCACAATCAATCTGCATTTTGTATTGATAGAGACACTACACAGTGACAATCCTGCAACTAGAATTGTTAGAGTGATCAAAATACAAAGTACACACACTGCTTCTACATGTGCTGACATTGACCTTCTGTGAAAAGCCAGAAGTGAATATTTGGGAATCTGACTTCCTTGTTGCAAACTGTTGATTAAGTGCCTGTAGCAGGCATGAAACGCGTCAGTTTGGTTCCTCCAGTAATGCACATGTTTTAAAAGTTATGAAATAAATTATGGATTTTATTTTTTATCTCATGAATGCTGCGGTGATCACTCTGCATTTGTGATCAAAATGCAATCAAACGAGACTATAGTAACAGTTCGACAGTGACATCTACCAAGTAATAAGTGATATTGTCAACTAATTTCTTATTTTTGGAGCTACTATAGCAGTGACAGTATCTTATGCCTATTGTTATCATGACAGTCTTGCCAAAATGCCCGTCTTCTCCCTGCAGCTCCTGTGACATGGCATACATTTGTTATACCAGCCTCATAAAAGCCTATAACTTAATGAAAACAATTATAAATAAACAACTCTCTGTATTGCAAAACAAATCCACACTATAATAAATTCTACTTGTAACAGCTCCAGTTTTATTAACCTTAATCATGCTTGACCTGGCTCAAAAAATGTAGTTATGCATTATTTGCAAGATTATCTCCACTAGAATTAATCCTTACTAAGGCTTAGTCCTATGCTTAACTATGATCTTGCCACCCACACTAGCAACCCAAATTGTGATCCAGCTGCCTTGTAGACTTTCTAAACTCTAAATTTCCCTACACAACCCCTACATTAACCACCCCAACATATAACCACCACAACACATAAACCTGTTAATAAAGAAAGCACCGCTAATTCAAAAGGTCCTATCTTAAAATGACAGTAATGTCAAAATGTAGCTTTTATGGTTTCCTTTATTGTAGAGTAAACCTAGTTAAGCTTAAATTATCTTAGAAGTGTTCAAGTGTATTTTGTACTCTATGTTAACTATGTTTATAACAATGCTTGTAGAAATTTAGTACAGTGATTTTGCAGAGGGGTGGTCAGTTGACAATGCAAGCATGCCCTTAACCTTGTACAAATTGAGTTGGCATGGTATAAAAAAAAATTAAAATCTAAAATCCAATATAAATGTACCCAGATGTTATCTGTTTAAGTTCTCACTCTGTTTACCAATTTATTTGGATCTCTATTTTTTAATAGAATAAAAGAAACAAGGATGTATAAATACTTACATCAAAAGCAGAAAGTGGTTGCTGCCAGTTGGTTGGTTATTGCTTTTACATAAGGGATCTCATATTTCTCTTCATAGTGTGGGGAACAACACAGAGGAAACCTAACCACCTTGATTTTGTTCTAAATACCTTTTGTTTTTTGAGGTGGTCATTGTTGCAACATAAATGTCACCTCTCTTTAGAAAAAAAGACCTCTTCCCTAGGGTTACTATGGTCCATTTAAGAGCCCAGAACAACCTAAAAGTCACCCAGTAGACCGGCATTTGCAATTTTTTTTAAAATTAGAATGGATAGAGTACCAAAACAGAGAATTACACTTCAAATCATGGGTCTCATTCCCTTGTAAGTAAATCCAAGGGGTGGGTTTGAAGTTTTAAAGGGACATTGTAGTCAACTTTTTTGTTTTACTAAAAAAAAAAAAGCTTATTGTAAAATCTATTTCTGTTGTTTGTTTTGTGAAAAACTCATGTTCCTGTCCTAAAACAGTGTCACACCCGTGCCCAGGATTAAATCTGGGAATCCTGGATCACAGCCTGTTGCCTTATCTTTCAGCCATCAAAGGGCTCGGTTTTGTGCTGATGTTTTTGGATAGCTGCTGCCTGCACTGGCTGTGCTCTTTAGCTCCACCTGCCTGCCAGGTGCAGACAGTTATCTAATCAGCATTTCTATTAAAGGCTGCCTCTCAGATCACACCCAGCTCTAACATTGTGGTTCATCCCATTGTTTGTGCCTCAGTTCTGCCTTCTGGTTTCCTGTTTTGGTGAATCTGCTAACTTCTGAACTCATTTAGTCTACAGACCATTCTCCTGGACTTCCTCTGTCTTTGGTGTATGATTGGACTGCTTCCCTGGTACACTGTACGTGGCTTGTCTTCTTACTTTTCTTCTGGATTAAACCTGTGTTTGGTGATTGATTGGACTGATTTCTAATATTCTGACCCTTGGCTTGTCTTCATACTATTCTCCAGTTACTAGCCTGTCACAGGAGTACCTGTGTATCCAGTGTAACCAACCTGTCACAGCAGTACCTGTGTATCCAGTGTCACCAACCTGTCACAGCAATTCCTGTGTCTCCAGTCCTCGGTCCTAGAGTGGGCACTAAAGTCCTTGACCCTAGAGTGGGCACCACTCCAGACTTCGGTGTGGGCATCACTCCTGCTAAGACCTGTGGCTCTCGCCAAGGCTTCAAATCCTGTGTCCAGTATTAAACTCTATAGATTCCAGTACAATAAACTTGCCTTGTCTGTCTTTGTAGCCATGCCTAAAAGGGGTAGTTAACCTAAGAAACCCATCTCACTAGCCACTTAATACCCAAGATGGACTTAAGTCTGACACCACTACTTCTGAGCTCCAAACTCCTGAGCTTGACAATAAGCCAATGTTTTCTTGTCCGATTTACAGAGGCGCAAAATCAATACTTCAGTATTCATTTCAATTTAAATTGCTCACTATTTTACCTTATTTCAAGCAATAAATTAAATGTTTTAACATATGTAAATGCTACTCTTTCATATGCATAATATCATTTTTTTTTGTATAATGTTTCTTTAAGTCCTAAAATAAAATGATGATTGTGTTTAAATTTAATTAATCCTTATTTATTTAAACACATTTTATAAGCAAGATTTTTACAATAAAAAGATTTTTTTTAAAAGCCTGTTAATCTACACAAGAAAGTAAAAGCTGAATGTGAACCCATCTTGTCAACAGAGGCCAGTGAAATACTTAGTGCTTATCAGATTTAAAATGTTATTTAGTTCGCTAATAACTTTCACATGTTACATGGGAAACAGCAAGAGAAATATATCATTTTGCCATATACTTTGAGCTGAAACCGAAAATGTTTTGAGGCTTTGGGAATTAAGACATTTCTTTTCACTTTTTGGTCTTAGACCTGGCTTCTGATTCTTCTGTTACTGTTCTCTTCAAGTCTCAGCCCCAGAGACTAGAATATACATGTTGTGAATTACAAAGAACAGAAGCCCTGGAACATGTGATCACTGAACTGATAAAATTTGGTGTCCAGATTTTAAAGCAGAAGTGCTGAATAACAGAGATTGTCAACATTAAAGGGTTTAGCATATTCCAGCTGTAAACCATAAGTTGTGCTGATAGTGTGCAGAAGTCCTGAAAGCTTTACAAATGGTCCCATACGCACATCTGCTACCGCTTATGACTTGCAATACAAAAAGAAAAAAAAGTGGCATATTTTCAGCACACATAGGAGCTTTATTCTAAAGATATGCCAACTATTTCCAATTGTGTTGACTTACAATTAATGTCAATATACAGCGTATTTCAATGCTTACTTAAAAATTTGTGTCATCTAATTCAAACAAATTGGTGCGTATTCTTGAATTTTATGAGTAGTGATAATCAGACAAAAGGTTGTAAATGTGCTTGAAAATCATACGAATGCTAGAACCTTTGCTTGTAACCTACATGGAAGTTTGTATTTGGACATTTAATCAAATTTGTTAATTAAATAAAAAAAATAAAAATTGCTCCTTTTTAATACATATTGGACCAGATTACAAGTGGATCACTAAAAATAAGCTAAAAGTAACCACCAATAAGCAAGCGCTATCCAGGGTGCTAAACCTAAAATGGGCCGGCTCCTAAGCTTTATACATTCTTGCTTTTTAAATAAAGATAGAAAGAGATTGAAGAAAAAGTTATAATAGGAGTAAATTAGAAAGTTGCTTAAAATCGCATGCACTTTCTCAGGGATGGGGAACCTTGGCACTCCTGATGTTTCAGAACTACATTACCCATGATGCTTAGGCACTCTGAAGTCCAGTTGAGCATTATGGGAAATGTAGTTCTGAAACATCTGGAGGGCCAGGGTCCCCATCCCTGCTATCTGAATCTTGAAGGAAAAAAATGTGGGTTTGTTATCCCTTTAACTTGTATCTAAAGTCTCTGCAGATTGCTCCCTTATTTCAGTTCTTTTGACAGATATGCATTTTAGTCAATCAGTGCTGACGGGAGTGAACACAATGTTATCTATATAGGACACATGAACTAGCACTTTCCAGCTGTGGAAAAACTGGCCAAATGCCCTGAGAAAGTAGGTGGCCTTCAAGGGCTTAGAAATTAGCATATGAGCTTTCAACAAATAATACCAAGAGAACAAAGCAAATTTGATGAAAAAAGTAAATTGGAAAGTTGTTTAATATTACATGCCCTATCTGAATCATGAAAGTTTAATTTGGACTAGACTGTCACTTTAAGTTTTATATTAACTAGAAATGAATGTAAAGTTTTCAATTTATCTATCATTCAATTCTTTTAATCAAATACAGACATTTTGGTATTAACGGTGAGCTGATTCTACCTTTCGTGTGTTTGTATTCAGATTTTTGAATATTTCTTTGCATCTAGTCCTCCCTAGTATATTATTTTGAATATATTTTTATTGGTAATATCTGGTTGTAAAGAAGACCCATATACGTATATGCAATCTGTTTTTTTTTTTACTATAAAAAGAAACAGAAGCGCCACATGGCCCAATATTATTTGGAACAGGATTTATAATAAGTGTTAATGGATACACTCACATATGGTCAAACACCCCTAGTGGTTTAGATGGTACGGTCTAGGATCAATATCAGTTCAGTCACCCAGAAGACTGGCCTGTGGTGTGTACCCGGGTCTCTGCAGAGGATTACATAGAAAAACACAGGGGTGCCAATATGGCCTAGTATTGTTGGAACAATAATAACAGGTAAAGGTAAAAATACACTCACATTTGGTAGAGCACCTCCCTTGGTGCTATAGAGGCAAGCTGGGATCAATATGGTCACCCAGTAGACTTATACCTCAGGGGTCAGGAACTTCCAATGTCCAATCTCAGATTCTTTTTGTTGTTTGCAGAAAACTGACCTTTGGATCGTGGCCGTGATCCTCAATAGTTAGCTGCCTCGACTGGCTCAGACTTTTTACTCGTATACACATTGATGAGACTGTCTCAATATTGAGTCTACCCTTAAACATTTTTTCAATTTATATTCTATATTGTCAATAATTTTGTTTAATATTGCATATATGTTTATTCTGTTATTAATATATTATTTTACATTAGATTCGATACTGTGCGTTTATCCTGATCCACTAATTTATATGGGCATCATATATCAGTGACCATTTAAATACAATTTGAAGACCTTAGCATTAGTAATCACTCCTATATCTGTAAAACATTAGAATACTCGTATACAGAGGTAATCAGAACTGTTGGTGACACAAGGGCGCCCCCTATATAACCCTTATTTTTTTAACTATATAAACCCTCTATAATCTGCAGATACCTTTAGGAAAAATAGTAATGGTCTGTCTGCCCATACAGGCAGATGTGGGTGGAGATATAGAGGTATAAATGTAGTGGTGAAAGATAGCACCTTTTTCTATCTGGGGCACAGGAAAGGGTTAGCCAGACCCCAATGTAAATGTCAAAGAAGTAATTTTCCAGCCTCCAGTAAGATTTAAAAGACCTTTATTAATCTCTTGCAGGGTCCATCATATAAACAACGTTTCAAACCTATACTCGGTTCTTAATCATGATTAAGAACCGAGTATAGGTTTGAAACGTTGTTTATATGATGGACCCTGCAAGAGATTAATAAAGGTCTTTTAAATCTTACTGGAGGCTGGAAAATTACTTCTTTGGAGATATAGAGGGCCAGATTACAAGTGGTGTGCTAACAACATTTTTTGCTTGTGTGCTTACTGCTCTTAAAATAAAATTTGAATGTGGCCGGGATAGCGCGTGTATTACAAGTTGAAAGTAAAAAGTTAGCCCACAAGCATGATGCATGATAACTTCAGGATATCGTGACCATGGTAACTTCCCATAGACTTCAGTGGAGCGTGTTGTTACTACCCGAAGGTGGTTATGAATATACATTGGGATGTAAAATATGTATGTTCATAACACAATAAAACACATTATAGCACATTAAAATTTAATAAAATATATTTTTGAAGTTAAAGGTATTTGACTGTAAAGCGCTCAAAGGTATGTGTATATATATATATATATATATATATATATATATGAGGCAGAAACATCAGGTGTGGGCGGATCTGGTCGGACGGATGTGAGCGGCGTCTAGAGGCTAGGGGATCATAGCCACCACCTGCCTGATACTGATACAGGCCCAGTGCATAGAGCGGATGGATTGCCCGTTGTCTGCGGGGCACTAACCAGTTTTGCCAGGCTTCAGAGCCGGAGTACACACCAGCTGTTATAGGTCTGTTTGCTAGGACCACCACCAGGTATTTCTCTCCGTAGAGAGATGTAGCATAGCTAAAAACTCCACCTGACAAAGACTGCTGTGCGAGCCTGCTCTAAAAAGTTGGAGATGATCCTATCTTTCTGTTCCTAGCCACGCCACAAGAAGAAGCGCTACATCTGGATAAAGAACAGCATAAAAATCAGCTAATTGGCTCTCCGCTCTTTACTTTACACAGAAGTCTCTCAGGACCCGTAAGCAGACTGGAGTGTTTGGCTCTGCGGCTTTCAACATCACCGCGTCTCACTCGCCGGCTGGGGTAGGAGGCAGCAAACAGTATCAAACAGAGAGTGAGGAGCCAAAACAAGTCTGAGCAGTGCTGGGAGAGATTGTGGATATCGCCTGGTGACAAGTCAAAGGAACTGAGATAAGTGGGCTATGTCTTTCTAAATGCTATGTTCAGCTGTGACTGTTATTGTCATCTACTACAGGCAGGATATGGGGAATAGTGGGTACAACAAAATAGAGAAAAGAGGTGGAAGGCGTTGTTTTTTTCTCTCTGATTTTTTCCTTGCTATGGATATCCCATAAACTGCCTATATATAAAAGTATATCTGCATACAAACTACATAGTGTCCCTTCAACTAAAGCTTATATATAAAGGAACATGCTACTAGCCTGGGGAAAGTAATGACAACGAGATATCTTATTTGGGAGCTGCATATGGGACATAAAAAATAAAAGAACTGTTGGTAGCTGTTCTTTCATTTCGAAGCACCAGCCTATACTTCACAACAAGCACCAGCCTATACTTCACAACAAGCACCAGCCTATACTTCACAACAAGCACCAGCCTATACTTCACAACAAGCACCAGCCTATACTTCACAACAAGCACCAGCCTATACTTCACAACAAGCACCAGCCTATACTTCACAACAAGCACCAGCCTATACTTCACAACAAGCTGTTAAAAGTCGGTAGATGCCACTGATTAACTTGAGTCTAAAAAAACAATTCAATTGTTGTTTGTGACCTATGGGTGGAGCCACATTACCTGTTGGTTTTCTGTGCTTATTATGAGCTGTACAAATGGGACTTATAAAAAAAAATTTAGGCTGTAAATGATCTGTAAAAACAGACTTCCTGGTCTTACTGTGAAACATACAAGCCATATCTGGTTGCAATCAGAAACAGTGCATATGATTTACAGCTAAGAGTGTGATACTAGTACTCTGTGTCAGTCTAAATCATACTTGTATATTAAGGTATCAGCATCATTAGTGAAGCTCTCTGACATAAAGTAAGGCTACATATAGATGGAGGATTAAATCCTACTCCAGGTTCTCTGTGAATTGTTAACTAGTAGAATACAAGAGGGATTTTGTATTAATAGTTCTTGTAAAAAGATCTTTCATCCTAATAACTCACGAGCATGTTTGTAAGGATATGTTTAGTTGTTTTTAGAGAACACTACAATTACAGCCCCTGCTTTATGCAGGACCACTCAGTCTCACACCTTACCTCAGATTCCCACAGATTTAACTTAAGGGAACCCTGATATGCTCATTGATCTGAGGGTCACTACAGCAGGGTTGCTGAGTGAAACCGGAACCTTCACGCAACAATAAATGCTTAAAGCAGAAAAGAGAGTAAGTCTTATAGGATTGACTGCAGCAGTAGTGAAAGAGTTAATTAGTGCAGGTGCCTTAATTCAAACAGAGTTGCAATGGAAATAGTTTATGCAGCAGGCTTTAACAAACACACTGAAGTTAACACAGAACTTTGATAAGTGAATAAATCAACCTCTGGTCATTTTGCAAACCATACTTTGATAATGAATATTAATACTTTGCAGAGTTGTTCAATCAGAGTAATATAAGCTGTGGTAAACTTGAGGAAACTGATATAGTTTAAGTTAGAGCAAACAGTTCATTTCAAGCACAATAGAGGTTAATTGCGTAAAGTTTGAATTATGCTTATGCAATCCGATAATGAATAATGGTACTTTGTAATAATCTTTGTCACAGTTATTTGTTTGTAATATGGTGAATAGCAGTAAAAAGGTTTAGTGGATATTTGATATCTGAAGCGAATATGGAAATCCAGCAAATGAGCGTTCCACAATATATAGCAAGTGAAGGAAAAATGAGGTTGCAGCAATACACACAGTTCATAGAATGCAATATATATAGACTAGAAATATTGTAGATGATATTAGCACATAGCGATACAGTTACCACACAGCAACAAGTCCTAGGAGTATCGCAGTAAGTCTGGCAGAGATCCGCGGTGGGAGAATCAGGAGCGTGACGTCACGCTGCAGGGGAACAACCTCACTACAGGAGAGAGACTGAGAAATCTCTTAGTGAACAAACGGGGTAAATCTTCAAGCACAGAAGAGAATCTGCAAGTTGATTCAATTAGGCAGATACTCCTGGGGAGCAATAAGTTGAGAATACAAAGTAGTATAAACGGCTAGGTCTCTTCTGAAGCAGCTTCACACTGAGCAACAAATTACCAAGCAATGAGTTCTGTTGGGAGGAGCCTTAAATAGGGGTAGTGAGTTGAGATTCTTAAAGGCACAGTAGGAAAAGAGATAAATCCCTGACAATGTTGTTCAATATGTGTCAGTCTGGACATAAGACTCGTATATAGTTACAGCTAGACCAAAGCTATAGAAGAATAATTCTGAAGCTTATTACTGTGACAAAATTATTGTGACGATATTGGAACTGTTTTTTGCTACCTGCTGATGTAAAGTGCTGTAATAGCTTCTTCTGTATCAAATATCTCTTAGTAGATTATGAAGGGATAGAGCTCTCTGTGTCAAGTGGAATGCCTTATTCACTTTCTTTTACTTTGTTAAACACTTGTTAGTCCCCCCCTCACACTTTGAAGGAAGGAGAGACGGGAGAGAGAAAAGAAGGGGGGGGGGGGGGGAAATTTACACCATAAGACACTCCTAGATTTTCATTTTATCAGACATTATTTTATTGTCTGGGCTGCACTTGCACATTCACGTTGTCATTCCTTGTTTACAGAAACAATATATTTTTAAGTATATGGATAAATTTGTAAATATAAATAAACTTAAATCACCCACAATGCCTCCCAAATATAAAGACAGGAAGGCTCGCAATAGCTTAGAATTAGTTACAGAAGGGTCTAGTGAGCACAGTTATCAATCTGCATTACAGATAGACACAAATAATCTTGTTAAACAGATTTCAGAGATAGTCCTGTCCCAATTTGATGGTATTAAGAAAAAAATGAATGGTCTTTCAACTGAATTAAGACAATTCGCTATCAGGATTAATGAAGTAGAAGGCAGAGTGTCAGACTTAGAAGATACTAATAATATTAAACAAGAGATTATGAAAAAACAGGAAGACAAGATTAAGCATATGCAGAAAAGGCTAGACGACTATAAAGATGTACTATATTTCGCTTCATATACACTTCCATAAGCTCTAGGCTTCCCCACTGAGAAATTACCTATTCCAATTGAAAGAGCGCATAGGCTGGGATCCATCAGAATGCAGGTGGATGTAATAAAACATAACAGGCCGTTAATCTTTAAATGTCTGAACTTTCAAGACAAGGTTCAGATCCTCACTATATATCGTAAAAATAATTCCTTTACAATCAAAGGCAATCAAATTCTTATTTTTCAAGACTATTCAGTAGACACCTTCAATAAAAGAAAGGAGATGGCCCCGTTTTTTTCTGAGCTTATAAAACAGGTGATACAAGTATCTCTTATTTACCCTGCAAAACTAAAAATTTGGCATGAATCAAAGGTTTACGTACTGCAAAAAACACAAGAAGCTAGAGATTTAATAGCAAGGCTTAAACACAACACTGCCATAGCAGAATACAAAATATAACTAAGTAAAGAAAGTGCCACTAGCTTAGTCAGAGATGGAAAGAAAACCTGGATTAGTTTGTTTTAGACTTTTATTTTTTTCTCCTCTCTCTCTCTCTCTCTGTCCTGGATTTTTTTCTTCGCGCCACCCCCCTACCGTGTATTATAGCTTACCAGGTCTTATGTTTCATAGTTGTATGCTGAAGATAGACGGCTATAGGAAATGAAAGAAAGTATTGATCTGATCTTGTGGAACGTGTGTGTGTGTGTGTGTGTGGGGGGGGGGATCTCCTCTCCAATCAAAAGGAAAAGAATTGATAACTGTATAAAAAAAGTGGCGCCTGACATTGCTATGATACAGGAAACTCATCTCAACTTACAAGAGATGGATAAACTTAAATTTGGTTTAATTGGAGAGGTGATTGCCTCCCTCACATGCAAGAGGAAAAGAGTGGTAGCTTGCCTTATCAACAAAAAACTAGATTATCAAATTATCTCAAAAGAGATTGACGGGAACGGGAGATTTTTAATAGATTTTTAATAGTAGAAATTATGATTCAAAAGGTACGCCTGGTATTATGTAATATACATGCTCCAAAAATACTTTCTGGGATAGTTTATATAGGAAACTAATACAATATGGTGATGATAATCTGATAATGGCGGGGGATCTAAATCTGTCGGCTCATCCAATTTTAGACAGGCTTCAGGAAAAAAACCTTAATAGATATTATAGAAAAGCAAAATTTTCCAAAAGTTTCACTAAAAAATTGAAGCTTAAATATATCTGGAGAATACAGAACCTAGACTCCAAACAATACACATGTGAATCTAAAGCCCATCATACATTTTCCAGGATAGATATGTTTCTAATAAGGGATTAGATGGCTCGCTTTGAGATGAAGGCTGATATTAAGGAGATACTGATATCGGACCATGCAATTATCACATTGTCTATAAACAGTAGAAAGACGTATGAAAAAGGCATAGAGAATTTTTTCTTTCCTACATATATGGTAAATGATGCAGGATTCAGAAACTGGTTGATTGGAAGATGGCTAGAATTTAAAATAATAAACCAGGGATATGAAGTTAAGCCAGAGATATATTGGGAAACCGCGAAAGCGGTCCTTAGAGGAGAGATTAAGGCATACATGGTAAAAATAGGAGGATATGGAAAGCTAGAGAGCTACAACTTGCTAATCAACTTAGAAATAAGTATACAACTTATATACAATACCAGAATAAAGAAAACTAGGAGAAATCTCAAAAATTGAAAGAGAAGCATTCCTTAACCAACAAATGGTCAAAGCAGAGATTAAAAATAAAACTACCCTCAACAAGTATGGCCCTAAGTCCTCTAAATTTCTAGTCAATATTGTGAAAAGTAGAAAAAAACATAATTTTATAGAAGCAATTAGAGTAGGAGAACATTGTACGACAAATATAAAAGAGATTCAGAATATATTCTTTCAATACTTCCAAAAAATCTATACCCACGAGAATATATCCTTAATTAATAAGGAAAGCTTTTGGCAGGCAGTAGATCTCCCTAAAATCTCTGTAGAGGCACTTTCAGAGTTGAATAGAGAAATCCATCAGGAAGAAATTGTACAAGCAATTAAGAGCTCTTCAAACTTGAAAGCCCCTGGCCCTTACCAGATTCTGTCAGAGTTCTATGAGATCTTAATAGAGCATGTGTCCCCTGTTCTCTCTATTCTTTTTAACAAATATTATATACAAAATAAGATGTCATCTAAATTTTTTACCTTAGCTAAGGTTATTTTAATCCTAAAAAAGGAGAAAGATCCTGAGTCGCTGGATTCATATTGTCCTATTTCATTGCTTAACTGTGACTACAAACTGCTAGCCTCCATCATAGCTAATCATCTTAAAAAGGTCCTAGATCCCCTTATACACTCAGACCAAACTGGTTTTATAAAGAAGCAGAGAAGGCGCCACATAGCATAATTCCGTATGGTATACCAAATATTATATTGCAGCTCAATTGCACTCACGTGTAGGAAAGCACCAAGATGTGGTGCTGGCTAGGCAGACCGGAACCTCAGAGTTGCCCGGTAAACTCTCCTCTCAGGCTAAAGCTTCCAGCAGCCAGGTTAGTAGTCACCAACAAAGGTAAGGTGTGTGGGTGTCAGGAAGGCCCTTTGATTCCTCAGGGAATTGGAGGCTTACTCCAAGCAGGGATATCCAAATAAATAGCAAAGTAGCAAGTATGTATCAATAAAAGTGTTTATTATAACACATTAAAACCACAGCTGTGGTTTTAATGTGTTATAATAAACACTTTTATTGATACATACTTGCTACTTTGCTATTTATTTGGATATCCCTGCTTGGAGTAAGCCTCCAATTCCCTGAGGAATCAAAGGGCCTTCCTGACACCCACACACCTTACCTTTGTTGGTGACTACTAACCTGGCTGCTGGAAGCTTTAGCCTGAGAGGAGAGTTTACCGGGCAACTCTGAGGTTCCGGTCTGCCTAGCCAGCACCACATCTTGGTGCTTTCCTACACGTGAGTGCAATTGAGCTGCAATATAATATTTGGTATACCATACGGAATTATGCTATGTGGCGCCTTCTCTGCTTCTTTATAGATTGATTCGTTGTGGACGGCCTTGTACATCGAGGAGAGCTGCCTTACACACCCCTATAGCCATTGGGGATTTTGTTAGAGTTTATTTGGACTCTGATCTGTTTATTTTGATATTATCAACTATACAGGTTCTTTTTTCTTTTTTTATTCTGTAACCATCTACATATATGTGTGTATGCCTATGTAAATGTAATATACTGTGAACTGTGATATCACTATCTTGGTATATTTAGATATTTGGCATATATAGATAGCGCCCCTATTTTATATATTATTGTATTATATATACCCTATAAATCGGGTGTGTATATATATATATATATATAATTCAAACTGGTTTTATGCATGGGAGAACATCAATGAAAAATATGAGAACAGTCTTGACGTTTTTAGAGTATTTTTGGGGCAAATATAATTTACATGAAGGTAAAAAACAGGATACGGGGGACTTTGCATTAGTCACCTTAGATGGCGAAAAGGTGTTCGATTCAATTTCATGGGATCATTTGTTCACTTCCCTTGAAAAATTTGGGTTCTTTGGCCATTTCCTTAAGTTTATTAAACTGATCTATAAAAATCCTGCATCCTCTTTCATTATCAATGCCAATAATACACCAAAGATATATCTTCAGAAAGTGACTAGACAGGGTTGTCCACTGTCCCTACTTCTCTTTAATATTTCTGTAGAATCTTTGGCAGTATTGTGTAGAGATAAATTGGAGGGGATCTCGTTTGGGGGTAGAGACCACGTACTATCTTTATATGCGGATGATATTCTACTATATATGAGAAACACTAAAGATTCTGTACCTAAATTACTTGATATTTTGAAAATATATAGTTCTTTTACAGGCTATAAAATAAATACTAATAAGTCAGAAATTCTCTGAATTATCAAACACATGTACAGCTTTGTAGAAAAACCCTTTGTCATTGCAACAGAAAAGATAAAATATCTTGGAAGTGTGCTTTTGAAGGATCATAATCGCTGGTATGAATTTAACTACTCGCAGCTATGGAATAAAATCTTAGCTTCCCTACGTATATGGTCAAGGCTTCCTATATCTCTCTCAGCAAAAATATATTTAGTAAAAACAATTTTATTCCCAAAAATCTTTGTTCTCATTCAAAATATCCCAGTGTTTATCCATAATAAAGATTTAAGGAAATTCTATTCACAATGTTCAACATTTTTATGGGGTAAAGGGAAACCCAGCATTTCTATCTATAGGCTCACCTGAGCTAAAGAAGAGGGTGGTATGGCACTGCATGACATTAAACTATATAATTGGGCAAGTATGGCTACAATTGCTTTAGATTTGTTAGCAGGTTCAGACTATATTACAAACTATCAAGCAGAAGAAAATATGATTTTTCCGTATTCTCTTAAAGCTATTTTCCACATCCCTAGAGTTGAAATTTTAAAACTTAACATTCCTAAGTATACATTTCTTAACATAGTTAAGGTGTGGAATAAAATTTGTAAAGGTCTAGATATAAATAATGTGTCTTCTCCCTTCCTGCCTATACAAGGGAACACGCAATTGAAGCCTGGGTTAGATTCTAAAACATTTTCATAAATGGGCTCGAAGGGGTTTTAAATCTGTTATTCAATTGTTAGATGAAGATACAAAGACGATTAAAGTATTTAATCAATTGGTCCAGGATTTTAATTTGAGTAATAAAGATTTATTTGCCTATCTTCAAGTGAGACACTTTCTTTCAGCTAGGAAGATATGTAAAAAAGAACAGTGTTCTCTGGGTGTGTTAGAGGCGTTGATTAAAGCGTACCAAACAGGTCTTCACTCTACGGCTCTGTTAAATAATACGTATATATCAAAACAGGGCTAAAAAGATCTAAGGACTTTATATTCTAAATGGATTAAGAATCTACAATTTGAGGATTTCAAATATGCTTTTAGTAGAATTAACCAGTATACAGTATCAATTACTTGGAAAGAGGCCCATATGAAATTAGTAAATAGATCATATATGACCCTCTTATGAGATCAAAATGGAATCCTTCGGATAGAATTCTTTGCTCTAGATGTGGTTCACGGGAAGCAGACCTTCTTCACTGTTTTTGGCAATGTCCTAAGATAAAAAAATTGTAGTCCCGTATTGGGTCCTGGCTGAATAAGTTCATGGATACTAAAATTACGTTAAATCAATATCATGTTTTTTTTCTATTTGACAAATTAAATTTTCAAAATAGACATCTGATTAATACAGCCATTCTCATTGCGAGACAGCTTATCCTTAGATCTTGGAAGGACATGCATAGCCCCAGTTTCAATCTCTTTTTAAAAGAAATTAGACTACAAATAGCGGTAGAGCAATACAACACTCTGACTATCTCTGAGAATAAAGTGAAATCCTTTTTGAATAAATGGAATAGGGTTCTTACATCCTTCCCGTTAGAATGCCAGCTCCAAATTCTTTATCCTCTGAAACAATCGTCAGAATTCATTTCTGTGGTTTTTGCTACAGATTGGTATCCGGTGGAATGGATGCATATGTGTAGGGTGGGATAGGTTTGTGGAAGTCGAGGACTGAGAGAGAACAGGTGTTGTTCCCTTTTTTTTTTTTTTTCTTTTTCTTATAATAGTTAAAACCCCAACAAATTGGTATATATCTGTGACTTTTTCATAAGGTTTGAATTTATATTATTGGAAGGAATTATAAATCTACAATTAGAGGATTTATGTTTTGTTTGTTTTTTCCTTTTGTCTTTCTTGTTAGCTTAACGGTACAATGTGTTATCTTTGATTATATGCCTGTAATTAAGGTATTATTGATTATTGAATTTGATAACCTTCCTATGTTATTGTTATGTTTCTTGCATATTTGTATAATTATGCCTTTTTGTTGAATAAAAAAAAAAACAGAATTTATGCTTACCTGATAAATTACTTTCTCCAACAGTGTGTCCGGTCCACGGTGTCATCCTTACTTGTGGGATATTCTCTTCCCCAACAGGAAATGGCAAAGAGTCCCAGCAAAGCTGGTCACATGATCCCTCCTAGGCTCCGCCTACCCCAGTCATTCGACCGACGGACAGGAGGAAATATATATAGGAGAAATCATATGATACCGTGGTGACTGTAGTTAGAGAAAATAATTCATCAGACCTGATTAAAAAAAAAAAACAGGGCGGGCCGTGGACCGGACACACCGTTGGAGAAAGTAATTTATCAGGTAAGCATAAATTCTGTTTTCTCCAACATAGGTGTGTCCGGTCCACGGTGTCATCCTTACTTGTGGGAACCAATACCAAAGCTTTAGGACACGGATGAAGGGAGGGAGCAAATCAGGTCACCTAAACGGAAGGCACCACAGCTTGCAAAACCTTTCTCCCAAAAATAGCCTCCGAAGAAGCAAAAGTATCAAATTTGTAAAATTTGGCAAAAGTGTGCAGTGAAGACCAAGTCGCTGCCTTACATATCTGGTCAACAGAAGCCTCGTTCTTGAAGGCCCATGTGGAAGCCATAGCCCTAGTGGAGTGAGCTGTGATTCTTTCGGGAGGCTGCCGTCCGGCAGTCTCATAAGCCAATCGGATAATGCTTTTAAGCCAAAAGGAAAGAGAGGTAGAAGTCGCTTTTTGACCTCTCCTTTTACCAGAATAAACAACAAACAAGGAAGATGTTTGTCTGAAATCTTTAGTAGCCTCTAAATAGAATTTTAGAGCACGGACTACGTCCAAATTGTGTAACAAACGTTCCTTCTTTGAAACTGGATTCGGACACAAAGAAGGTACAACTATCTCCTGGTTAATATTTTTGTTGGAAACAACTTTCGGAAGAAAACCAGGCTTAGTACGCAAAACCACCTTATCTGCATGGAACACCAGATAGGGCGGAGAACACTGCAGAGCAGATAACTCTGAAACTCGTCTAGCAGAAGAAATTGCAACCAAAAACAAAACTTTCCAAGATAATAACTTAATATCTACGGAATGTAAGGGTTCAAACGGAACCCCTTGAAGAACTGAAAGAACTAGATTTAGACTCCAGGGAGGAGTCAAAGGTCTGTAAACAGGCTTGATTCTAACCAGAGCCTGAACAAATGCTTGAACATCTGGCACAGCTGCCAGCCTTTTTTGAAGTAAAACAGATAAAGCAGAGATCTGTCCCTTCAGAGAACTTGCAGATAATCCTTTCTCCAAACCTTCTTGTAGAAAGGATAGAATCTTAGGAATTTTTATCTTGTTCCATGGGAATCCTTTAGATTCACACCAATAGATATATTTAAACACCAAAAAACTCTTAACCATCTCCGTGGAGATGTTGCCTGTGCAACGGCAAAGAGAATGACTGGGGTAGGCGGAGCCTAGGAGGGATCATGTGACCAGCTTTGCTGGGACTCTTTGCCATTTCCTGTTGGGGAAGAGAATATCCCACAAGTAAGGATGACACCGTGGACCGGACACACCTATGTTGGAGAAAAAAAAATAAATATATATATATATATATATATATATATATATATATATATATATATATATATATATATATATATAGTATTTTCAAAATAGGACTGCACTCACTGGATTTTCAGCATAAAAATTATTTTATTGTGGTAACGTTTCGGAGTCCACAGACTCCTTCCTCAGACCAGAACCAACATGCAAGTGAACATAGTGACTTATATATACATTAAGCCCCACCCATCTAACAAAATGTGTGTGAATTGCGCCAAAACAGTGGTTGTCATGGTGATGGTCCCCTCTACCAAACAATATTGCCATAAATCACATAGTATAGCATAAGAGGGGGGCCGTATCAAATGTAAAGTGGCAGGGTATTTAGGATTACTCCGGTAGGGAATATTTTACCTTATGCACAACCTATATTGTATGGCTAGAGTGTGTTGTACCCTGTTCAGCTACTGGGGGATAAGTGCTAAGGACCTATTTCCCATCTCTTACCGAGTTATAACAGCTGTTGTAGCAGCCAGGTCATAAAGTGAAAACAAACATGAAAATTACACTAGAAGCAGCACAACATATTTGCGGTCAAACACAATACTACACCACACACATCTCATAAATTCTGGTAGCATATCGTATTAATATTCAAGCTATAAGTGTATATCAGACTGTGGCTAACTCTATGGGTATATATTTGACAGGATACTTAGTAGATAAAACTTATATAACAGTATTAGCTCCTTGTGTCTGGACACCATCGTGTCCATATAGTGGAACCTCAAAATGTATCATTGGTTCACTATTTATAAATGGCAATCAAGGAAGTCAATGCCATCCAGCTTAGTTCTAGTCCATTCATTAGCAATTACACAGTAGTGCCTCTTTTAAGGTGGAGGTATCATAGTCACATAAACTCATTCATTTTGGTAACAGAGATGAATCCATAATAAACCAAAGTTATGTTCATACTGAGTTAGGAGAGAGGTCATGGTACCCTGACACTGCCTATGTGCCATACATTCATATGTCTTGTTTTCTTGTTTTCATACATGTAGACCACCTCTGGAGTAGCCAAACAGAGATTCATGAGTGGTAAGGAGGCCCAACCCAGTGTGTATCACATTATGTAACATGAAACACACTGGTTAGTTCTCCAACCCTCATGTGTAGTCAAGATCAAGGCGGTCCAACTCAGTGTGTATCCGCATATGCTAATTAGCCATGCAGTTTGAGGAATCACACTACGGACGCCGGAGTTCTCTGCTCAGCGCCTCTTGTATTTAAAGCTCTGATCTTTACAGCAACACATTTGACTACTTTGCTGACCACATTTAACAAATCGGACTGGGGAGACTGGCAATCTATTAGAAGGTAGGACTCAATACCTTTTGACAGTAATTATTATTATTAACAAAGACCTGATATACACGGTGCTGTTAGAATAACAGTGGCATAGATCTTCAATGGTTCTCTAGTTCTGTGCAGCGCTAACTTAAACAATATGTGATTAGGTGACTGTGATATAACCGTAACTATGGATGTGATGTTTACGGATACATATGAGAAACCAGTTAGGTATACATAAGAGATAAGTTATAGTGACTTGTTTTCTCCTATACTAATGTGACTTTGTAACATGAATCTCGTGCTAGATTACTTTTAACCCATTGCAGCCTGATATTTTAATTGTTGTACTACATGGATGTACATAGCTATAATGATATGTTTGTATATCTGTTCAATATATTTCATTATGTTAGTAGTATGGCAATATTGTTTGGTAGAGGGGGCCATCACCATGACAACCACGGTTTTGGCGCAATTCACACACATTTTGTTAGATGGGTGGGGCTTAATGTATATATAAGTCACTATGTTCACTTGCATGTTTGTTCTGGTCTGAGGAAGGAGTCTGTGGACTCCGAAACGTTACCACAATAAAATAATTTTTATGCTGAAAATCCAGTGAGTGCAGTCCTATTTTGAAAATACTGTGAATACTACTGACCTGGCACCCTGGTTGATGACTGGAGGAGATTGTGAGTGCAGATACACATGGATGATATATATATATATATATATATATATATATACACACACACACACACACATATTAGTGAAGATTTATTTTTAACCTTACGCAAGGTCTTACGTTGCGCTAATCTGTTGAGCACAAAAATTGTTTGTCCTTGAGTGCAACCGCTTACTTTTAGCTTGCACTAATTAGCACAGTCTAGGTGTTGCTAGTGCACCACTTGTAATCTAGCCCATAGGCTTTATTATGCTGCAGATGCAGCTATGAAGCTCTTTCTATGCAAGCAGGAGTGAGTCAGCAGCTAACAGATCAGAAGCAGCAGTCTCATTTTAATTATCTCTCTGTCACTGCTGTGCTTGCGTCTTAAAAATCACGCCATACTAATCCGACCAGAGTGACTGACTCTTGAGTAATTGGTTGCATGAGAGCCAATGGTGCTTTTGCATGAGCATCTGCCCGTACAATTAAAAATGCAGTTGGCAGGATGCCGCCCACTCACTTCGATCACAAGTGGACAGGTTCCTTCATTGGGAACCTTGTCAGCTCAGTCATCGATTAATGGTGTCCATAAATTCAAGAACGGGAAAGCTTAAAGTGAAGAGATACATAAACAGTAGTCTACATTGTTTAAAATCTGATAAAAAAGTAATATTTTGATTAAGTCCAGCACCACTAGTTTGTTCATCCCTGTCCTGCCCTAAATTACTTAAAGGGACAGTCTACACCAGAATATTTATTGTTTTAAAAGATAGATAATCCCTTTATTACCCATTCCCTAGTTTTGCATAACCAGCACAGTTATGTTAATACACTTTTTACTTCTGTGATGATCTTTTATCTAAGCCTCTGCAAACTGCCCCTTATTTCAGTTCTTTTGACAGACTTGCATTTCAGCCAATCAGTGCTGGCTCCTAGGAACTCCACGTGCGTGAGCATAGTGTTATCTCTATGAAACACATGAGCTAACACCCTCTAGTGGTGAAAAACTGTCAAAATGCCCAGAACTAAGAGGCGGCCCTCAAGGACTTAGAAATTAGCATATGAACCTCCTAGATTTAGCTTTCAATTAAGAATACCAAGAGAACAAAGCAAAATTGGTGATAGAAGTAAATTGGAAAATTGTTTAAAATTACATGCCCTATCTGATCTAATAATGAAAGTTTGTTTTGGACTAGACTTTCCCTTTAATGTTGCATACAGTTAGTAAGCAGGTAAATTGATATTTTTGCACAACTGATACCTAGTAAAAGATTGCTCATTAGGAATAGGAACAACTCACACAGCTCTATTGATGGATAGAGAAACATCCAGCATGCAATAAATAAAAAAATGTTTTGCTTGCACAGAAACATCTGCTTAAAAAATAACAAAAAAAAAAAACACAAAAGCAAAGTAAAACAAAAAAATACTGTAGTGTGAAAAATTACAGGGAGATTAAATTACAGCATTCCAGTCTTTTGTTGTGTTTACACATGTGCAGCAACTCTCCTTCAGATACCTGCAGTGAAACCTAGGTTGCAAATTGGCAGCACCCATGATTAGAGGGAGGTGCATGAAATGTACTTAGTGTTTAATATCCCTTTAATTAAAAAACAAAACAAAAAAAAACCACAACATTAAGCTGGGGTTAAGCAGTCAGTTCCTGTTCAGATTGATCTGTTTCTTTCTTTCAAGAGGGAGAGAATAGCGGCACTACCAGGAGTAGTCCCCTATTTATTATTGATTGTTGGATATTATTATGTTTCCAATTGTAAACTTTAATTGGGGACAGAGGGAAAGGGAATTAGTAATGTAAAGGTAACATTACAAACAGCGTGTACGTATTAGCACTCAGCTACTCTTAATGAACAAAGTAGACAATAGTTTGAATTTACCTAAACATAAGAACAAGAAGGTCTTAATAAAATATAACTTTTATTGAATATATATTAAAAAAATAAAGAACCAATATAAAAACACAAATCATGCATGCACTGCCGCAACTTTCAATAATAAGGGAGTCAATTATGTTTATTGACTTTATATGTACAATGATAATAGTACACCTTTTATATTACAAAATAATAGTTATTCATCTATATGTTTAAATTAATATAATGAATCAAAATAATATAAATGGTGGATGGCACAATTAGAACAATAGCACTGGTCTAAAGTAGTACTATCGGGGAGGGGAATAGAGTGCCGTAATTATCAACTGGTAATACACAATAGAGGGTTAAAATATGATAAAGGAATATGTTATACTGTATATATGAAATAAGAGTCAGGGTGCACAGTGATCCTCTATTCTAATAACATATATGCGTGTCACATCCAGTTATATAGGAACAAGAATGCCCATATTTTCCCATCTTTTTAATTATAGACAGTATGGTAAGTTAACACCCTGTAGGTGGATATCTCACTCCCAGCTTAGAGATATATGTGTGTTTACTGTGTAATACTGCTGGGTACGGTATTTATACTGGTGGTACTATAGTATTTGGTATAGATACAGTAGTGTATATACACCTAATTCTAGATTAGGTACAAAAGTATTGTACCATTAGTATTAGATATACCACCAACTTATAATCAGACACTGGTATTGTGAGGTGCCAAAATGTCTGCAGTTAACACAGAACAGTAGGGTAAGGTGTAGAGCAAACGTGCATTCTAATATGAATATACTGAGGATTGCACCCAATGGCTCTCTATACTCTGTTCAAAAGGGAGATTCGTGGGAGGACAAAATAATCATGTATATTAGGTTGTAGTAAAACGTCAACTCTATAGCATTGGTATTGATTATTTATGATATTGCCCTCTTAGGCATAGAAGAACTCCCTGCAAAATATATCGGTGTATATATGTGTGATATTAGTATAGCAGCAGAAAATGACTAAGAAATGTAAGCGGTTGTGCTAGCGTCAAAAGACACTGCCCACTGCTACTTAAATTACTAAGTAGAATGAATACTACATAATGTGGTTAAGTCAATCACCTTCCGATATTGCACAAGATGTGTTCGTGTCTATGTAATTAATATTAGAATAAGAGCAACCAAGTTTTATACTGTATATATACCCACTTTGTTATGATTAAAGATCATAGGATAAACAATATGCTAATAGGATGTGGCTATTCCACCAACATTATGATAAACACATTCCCCAAAAAAGCGGATTCTAACCTAAATTAAGGCTAATGATAACCTAGTACATTATAGTGTGATTATGCCACTAGGGAAAATTAGTACCAAACGCTATTCCGATAGATGAGTTGCTGTTGGCAAACTCTTATTAGGACAAGTAGCAACAACAAAAATAATGTATATAAATGTAGCTATGCCACCAACATAACAATACTAGGTGCTATAATTGTTAAATAAGGATTGTTAAGAGTGCATGCTTATTTGCTGATTAAAAAGGAGAATCACTAGATTCTCGCTCCCCTGATATGTTTTGCCGAGAATACTTTTTCAAAGGCGGAGCCACCGCCTTCTTGCTCTCTATTTATTGGGTAAGATCAGGCAGATGTCACATTGGTAAAAAGAGTCAGGTTGGCCAAATAGTGGAGGTACGTCACACTAAGTTTCTGATTGGTCAAGGGAGTGGGGTGTGTGGGTACAATGCGGTTATGTCAATGTATTGACAATTCAAAATTCCTTATTTATATAACCGGAAAAAGTGTACTGTGCTGATCTAATTCATGCTCAGATTATAAAGGATTCGTAGTAATATGTTAAGCTATTATGTCAAAAAGGGGGAAATATTGACCAAAATAATTGATACCTAGATCTGTTTCTTTATTAACGATGTATGGATTATTGTTAAAATATTCGTTCTATACATCAAAACAATATACACGTTGTAGAAATTGATGCATAAAACTGAATGTGTTACATCTGCACGTCAGAGAAATGGAAGCAAAATAAATGTAAAATGTTCTATACATTTGCAATATTATTATGCACCTTGTCTCCGCAATGAAATATTCCCTAGTGCTGGTAAAAAACTTACCATAGCAACACAAACTGATTTTCAGGGATAATCTATCCTTTAGTGCAGGCCCTGGGAACCACCAGGCTAAGCCTAATATTAGCGTAGCCGGGGCTCTGTGTAGAAGACAGAGGAGCGACTTAACGTGACTCTCCAGTGCGCTAAAGGTTAGTATTTCTTAAGTTTCTTTAAATTACATTACTGCATTTATTCGAATATTCATTTTATTAAAACAAATGCACATCTCTAAAGGTAAGTATAAAGCTAGAGGTGAACTTTTTTATCTGTAGCTTTCGACTGTTTACATTAGTTTTTAGCGAAAATTAAAGGGACACTCAAGTCAAATTAAACTGTTATGATTCAGAAAGAGAAAACAGTTTTAAGACACTTTCCAATTTACTTTGATTATCAAATTTTGCACAGATTTATTATATACATGTGCACAAGCTCACAGGGTATATGTATACTAGTCTGTGATTGGCTGATGTCTGTCACATGATACAGGGGCCCAAAAACAGGAAAAAAATAAATTTGTCAGAAAAAAAATCTACTGCTTATGTGAAATTCAGAATAGGGGGATGATATAACAAGCCCCGTCTTAAAACCGCTGCTGCTTAACTCGTCTGCCACTTCTGAGGCGACGAACAGCAATCCGCCCAATCGCATACAATCAGGACGATTGAAACCCCCTGCTAGTGGCTGATTGGCCGCGAATGTACAGGGGGCGGAATTGCACAATCATTTCTAGTGAAATGCTTATACGCTGTCGGCATTTATCGATGTGCGGCGGACATGATCACTACAGCGGATCATGTCCATTTTCACTTTGATAAATTGTCCCCTAGGTGTTAAGTCATTGGGGCCTATTTATGAAAGTGCGAGCGGACATGATACAATGTAGCGTATCATGTCCGCCGTACATCGATAAATGCTGACAGCATACACTGTCGGCATTTATCATTACACAAGAAGTTCTTGTGAACTGCTTTTGCAATGCCACCCCCTGCAGATCTGCGGCGAATCAGCCGCTAGCAGGGGGTGTCAATCAGCCCGATTGTATAGGATCGGGCAGATTGATGTCCGCAGCCTCAGAGCAGACGGACCAGTTATGAAGCAGCAATCTTTAGACCGCTGCTTCATAACTGCTGTTTCAGGGGAGCCTGAAGGCTCGCGCAGAAACAGGGTCATCAAGCTCCATTTGGAGCTTGATAATTCGGCCCCATTGTCTTTTTATTACACTCTTTTCAATTCTCAATTCTACTGCATTGAGTGGTCCTTTAATGTAAGTTTTTAATGGATATTTATTATTCGTTTGGTTTAAAACAAACGAATATCGAATAGCACTGGCAACGAATTTTTGGGTAAACTAATTTCCTAGAATATTTGTTCTAAAAAACTCAGCTGAACTAAAATTTTTCCCCGGGCCCAAATATACAGCTAGATTATTTTGGCATTATGAGTGAAAAAGCATAGTTATGCTTCATAACGCTGCTTTTTCCCTAACGCTGCTATTACAAGTCTTGTAGACATAGCTGTACCACACACCTTTTTGGCCGTCACGCAACGTCAGTACCGCACTTTTTAAAAAGTACTTTTTCAATGGGACTTCCATAGCGCCGGTATTACAAATTAGCCTGGGAAGCCAAAAAGTGAGCGGTACACTCTATAACCACAAGATCCGTACCGCCATCTAAGGTCAGTAGTTATGAGTTTTACGTTACAAAGCTGTAGCATAAAACTCATAACTAAATTGTGAAAAAGTACACTAACACCCATAAACTACCTATTAACCCCTAAACCGAGGCCCTCCCGCATCGCAAACACTAAAATAAAATTATTACCCCTGATCTGCCTCTCCGGACATCGCCGCCACTAAATAAAATTATTAACCCTTATTCCGCCACTCCCACACATCGTCACCACTATAATAAACCTATTAATCCCTAAACCACCGCCCTCCCACATCGCAAACACTATTTAAAGATTATTAACCCCTAATCTGCCGTCCGCCCACACCGCCGCTATAATAAACCTATTAACCACTAAACTGCAAGCCCCCCACAATGAAATATACTTAAATAAATTATTACCCCCTAAACCTCTGACCTCCCACATCACTAACTCTACATAAATATATTAACCCTAACCCTAACCCTAAATCTAACCCTAACGCTAATGTAACCCTAAGCGTAACACCCCCTAACTTAAATATAATTAAAATAAAGCTAAATAAACCTTACAATTATTAACTAAATAATTCATATTTAAAACTAAATACATACTTACCGGTAAAATAAAACCTAAGCTAGCTATAATATAACTAATAGTTATATTGCAGCTATCTTAGGTTTTATTTTTATTTCATAGCTAAGTTTGTATTTATTTTATTTATTTTAGCTAGGTAGACTAGTTAGTAAATAGTTATTAACTATTTACTAACTACCTAGCTAAAATAAATACAAAGTTACCTGTAAAATAAAACCTAACTTGCCTTACACTAAAAACTAACATTATAAAATAAAATTAATTAAATTATTAAAATACAATTTTCTATATTAGAAAAAAAATAAAAAATAAATTACAAAAAAAATAAATTTATGCTTACCTGATAAATTTGTTTCTTTCTTGACACGGTGGGTCCACGGATCATCATAATTACTATTGGGAATATCTCTCCTGGTCAGCAGGAGGAGGCAAAGAGCACCACAGTAAAGCTGTTAAATACCACTCCTCTTACCCACAACCCCCAGTCATTCGACCAAAGGGAAAGGAGATAAGAAAGTAATATAAGGTGGTCTGAGGTTTATGAAAAAATAAACTGTCTGAAAATACAGGGTGGGCCAGTGGACTCACCGTGTCAAGAAAGAAACAAATTTATCAGGTAAGCATAAATTTCATTTTCTTTCTAATGACACGGTGAGTCCACGGATCATCATAATTACTGTTGGGAATCAATACCCAAGCTAGAGGACATGGATGATAAGGGAGGGACAAGACAATTAACCTAAACAGAAGGCACCACAGCTTGAAGAACCTTTCTCCCAAAAACCGCCTCAGCCGAAGCAAAAGTATCAAATTTGAAAAATTTAGAAAAAGTGTGTAAAGAGGACCAAGTGGCAGCCTTGCAAATCTGATCCACAGAAGAACCATTTTTGAAAGCCCAGGTAGAAGAAACAGCCCTCGTGGAATGAGCCGTGATTTTCTCAGGAGGCCGCTGACCAGCAGTCTCATATGCCAACCGAATAATATTCCTCAACCAACAAGAAAGCGAAGTAGCTGTAGCTTTCTGACCCTTATGCTTCCCAGAAAAAATAACAAATAAAGAAGGAGACTGGCAAAAATCCTTAGTTGCCTGTAAATAATACTTCAAAGCACGAACTATATCCAAGTTGTGCAACAAACGTTCCTTATAGGAAGAAGGATTAGGACACAAAGAAGGAACAACAATTTCTTGATTAATATTCTTATCAGAAACAACCTTGGGAAGAAAACAAAGAGCAGTACAAAGTACTACCTTATCAGATTGAAAAATAAGAAATGGAGACTCACATTGCAGCGCAGAAAGCTCCGAAACTCTTTGAGCCGAAGAGATAACAACCAAAAACAAAACCTACCAGGTTAACAACTTAATATGCAAGGAATGCATGGGCTCAAACGGAGCCTGATGAAGAACTATCAAAACTAAATTAAGACTCCAAGGAGGAGTTGCAAATTTAAACATAGGCCGAATTCTCACCAAGGCCTGGCAAAAAGACTGAACATCTGGCACATCCACCAGACGTTTATGTAACAAAATAGATAAAGCAGAAATTTGACCCTTCAGGGTACTAGCAGACAAACCTTTCTCTAGACCCTCCTGGAGAAAAGACAAAATTCTAGGAATCCTAACTCTACTCCAAGAGTAGCACTTAGATTCACACCAATACACATATTTACGCCATATCTTGTAATAAATCTTTCTAGTAACAGACTTACATGCCTGAATCATAGTCTCAATAACTGACTCAGAAAAACCACGCTTAAATAGAATCAAGCGTTCAATCTCCAAGCAGTCAGCTTCAGAGAAATGAGATGAAGGAAGGGACCCTGAAGTAGAAGATCCTTCCTCAACGGAAGACTCCAAGGTGGAAAGGATGACATCTCCACCAGATCTGCATACCAGATCCTGCGAGGCCACGCCTGTGCAATGAGAATTACCAATGCCCTCTCCTGTCAGATTTGAGCAATAACTCAAGGAAGAAGGGCAAACGAAGGAAACACGTATGCCAGACTGAAATTCCAAGGAACTGCTAGAGCATCTATTAGAACCGCTTGAGGATCCCTTGACCTCGAACTGTACTTCGGAAGCTTGGCATTGTGACGAGATGCCATGAGATCCAACTCCGGTTGACCCCACCTGAGAATCAAACTGGAAAACACCTCTGGATGATGCTCCCACTCCCCCGGATGAAACTACTGTCTGCTCAGAAAATCCGCTTCCCAATTGTCCACCCCTGGAATGTGGATCGCAGACAGATGACAATTGTGAGCCTCCACCCACTGAATAATACTGGCTACCTCCTTCATCGCCAAGGGACTACGTGTTCCTCCTTCCTGATGATTGATGTAAGCCACAGATGTTATATTGTCTGACTAGAATCTGATAAACTGGGTTGAAGCTGAGGCCAGGCCAGAAGAGCATTGAAGATTGCTCTCAGCTCTAAGACATTTATAGGAAGAACCGATTCCTCCCGAGACCACAGACCCTGAGCCTTTAACGAACCCCAGACCAATAACCTCCATACACTGGGCCACCGACGGCCGAAGGAATGACTGAAGGGCCAAACAGGAATTGAACATTTTTGACTTGCTTCTGTCAAAAAGATCTTCATTTCCAGAGAATTTATAATGGTAACCAAAAATATCACTCTTGTAGCCGGAATCAAGGAACTTTTTCCTAAATTCACCTTCCAACCGTGGGAGCGCAAAAAAGACAACAATAACTTTGTGTCAGAGTTTTCTAGTTGAAAAGATGGCACCTGAACCAGAATGTCATCCAGGTAAGGAGCTACTGCAACCCCCTTCAACCTGAGAACAGCCAGTAACGCACCAGGACCTTTGAAAACACCCTGGGAGCAGTTGCAATACTGAAAGGAAGAGCCACAAACTGAAAATACTGGTCTAGAAAAGCAAATCTCAGAAACTTGTGATGATCCTTGTGAATGGGAATATGTAGATATGCATCCTTCAGATCTACTTTAGTCATGAACTGACCCTCCTGAACCAGAGGTAGGATTGACCGAATAGTCTCCATCTTGAATGATGGAATCTTGAGAAAATTGTTGACCAATTTGAGATCCAAAATGGGTCTGAAAATTCCCTCTTTTTTGGGAACGATGAACAGATTTTAATAAAACCCTAGTCCCTGCTCCTGAACTGGAACAGGGACAATCACTCCCATATTGGAAAGATCCTGGACACAACTTAAAAATGCTTCTTTCTTTAACTGATCTACCAATAACATTGAGAGATTAAACCTATCCCTGGGAGGAAGAGTCTTGAACTCCAGTCTGTATCCCTGGGATACAATATCTACTACCCAAGGATCTGGGCCATCCCTTGCCCAGACCTGAGTGAACAAAGACAGGCTGCCCCCCACATGATCCATTCCCGGATCGGGGGCAGACTCTTCGTGCTGACTTTGAATCAGCGGCAGGCTTCTTAGATTGCTTCCCCTTGCTCCAGGACTGATTATGTCTCCAGGAAGGCCTGGATTGCTCCTGCTTGGAGGAGGAAGAGGAAGACTTACCAGATAAGTTACAAATGGAATGAAAATTACTCTGACAACCTTTCTGCTTATTTCTTTTATCCTGAGGAAGATAATGACCTTTCCCACCAGTGATATCAGAGATAATTTCAGCCAAACGAGGCCCAAACAAAGTCTTCCCTTTGTAAGGAATTGATAAAAGCTTAGACTTAGATGATACATCAGGACTATGGACTATAACCATAAAGCCCTGCGAGTCAAAACAGCAAAACCTGAAATCTTTGCTCCCAACTTGACAACCTGTAAAGAAGCGTCCACAATAAAAGAATTTTAAAGCCTTAATTCTATCCTGAATTTCTTCCAGAGGAGTCTCCTGAAGAATAGAATCAGACAATGGATCAAACCAATAGGCAACCGCACTGGTAAGTGTAGCCATACATGCAACAGGTTGCCACTGAAGGCCCTGGTGAACATTAATCCTCTTAAGTAAAGCCTCCAACTTCTTATCCATGGGATCCTTAAAAGCACAACTATCCTCAATAGGAATAGTGGTTTCTTGGCCAAAGTGGAAATAGCTCCCTCAACCTTAGGGACTGTCTGCCAAGATTCTTTAATAGAATCTGCGATAGGAAACATTTTCCTAAAAATAGGAGAAGGAGAAAAGGGAATTCCAGGCTTCTCCCATTCCCGAGAAATAATCTCTGAAACCCTATCCGGTAAAGGAAAAACTTCCGCCATGGAAGGAACATCAAAAAACTTATTAAGCTTACTAGGCTTCTTGGGAGTAACTATGACCATTGAATCAGAATCATCCAAAGTAACCAAAACCTCCCTGAGTAACAAACTGAGGTGTTACAATTTAAATCTGAAAGAAACCACCTCAGAATCAGTCAAAGGAGACACACTATCAGAATCTGATATTTCACCCTCAGATGCTACTGAAAAATCTTCTTCCTCAGTCCTATGAGAAGGAACATTAGATAAAACTGCAACCACGTCAGAAGTCCTTCTGCGTTTACCCTGCAACATGGGAAAAGCAGACAAAGCATCAGATATAGCAGAGGATATGTGAGTAGACAAATCCTGTAAAGAACAACTGGCCTGAGATGACACGCAGGGCACTGCATCTGAGGAGTGAGACAGAGGAATGAGGAGAAAGCTGAGCTACAGGAGGCTCCAAAACAACATTCTCCTTAGAAAATGAAGGCTCTGTATCAAAGAGTCTATCCCTTCACTGCATAGTCCTCTCTATACATGAGGAACAGAAAGGGATAGGAGGCTCCACATTAGCATCTAGGCATAAGTTACAAGTCACAGCTTGCAAGTCCTCTTGGTCCATATTAGACACACACAGAAAAAAATAAGCAATACATTTTTCAAAAACAAATAAAAAAACGTTATTGTCTCTTTAAATAACGATACTATCACTTGAAAACAAAAACACTGAGTTACAAGCACCTCTGCATGCTAACAGCCCCACTGAGATGCTAAATAACCCTCCTACCAGCCAGAGGATATGAAAGCGCAACCAGAAGGCACACTGCGCAAATAAGATGAACCGGACCTCACACAGACTTTCTCCAAAAAACCTGCAGCACTGGAGTGAATACAGAATGAAAACTGCTCACAGCTGCACCAATTTACACCCAATTTAACATGCCATACCAAACCCTGCCCATTGTGGGCGTCATACAACCTCCCGGCCATAACTGTCTCACGTCAGTATGCAACGTTATATTTAGCTACCGGTGATGCCCCATGTATTACAGAAATCTAAGGCCATCTGTGTGAACTTAAGTAATCCAGCCGTTCACAAAAGCAGGATACAAATAAAACTGCCTAAAGCACCAAACATCACAAAAAGAGCCTAGCAGTCTCACAGTGCCCCACGCAAAATAAAAACAAACCTGAACACAGTCAGGAAAATTATCCCATAATACTGCATAGGAAAATACATCTTGAACCCTCAGGAATAATAACCCTCCAAGTGCCTTTCCTATAAATAATATTAAACAGCACTTACCTCAATAGGATATCCACCCAGCAGCAGGGCAGCTCACAAAGCATGAAAGGAAAAAAACTCCTTACCTGGACCTGTGGAAGAGACAAAAAGACTGAGCAATCCTCTCAGACTTTTACCAGCAAACAGGGGCACTGGGGCAGCTAAACACCTATGGGAGGCGCAGAGGGGATTATACCCCCCAAATTCCCCAAAGCTTAAAATCCACCACTGCTCTACTGAAGAGACTGAAGTGGACTACTGCTAAACCCCTAAAGACAAAACAAAGCAAACTTGCTCTGCTTCAAAAAATAGCAAACTCTTGATTGAAGAATCAAACACCAAACTTTACCTCTTCCTTGTAACTAACAAAAGCAAAGAGAATGACTGGGGGTTGTGGGTAAGGGGAGTGGTATTTAACAGCTTTGCTGTGGTGCTCTTTGCCTCCTCCTGCTGACCAGGAGAGATTTTCCCAATAGTAATTATGATGATCCGTGGACTCACCGTGTCATTAGAAAGAAATAAAAAACTTAATGATCAAAAATAAAAATGAATTACTCCTAATCTTATAGCCCTATCAAAATAACCCCCCCCCCCAAAAAAAAAAAACCTAGCCTACACTAAACTGCCAATGGCCCTTAAAAGGGCCTTTTGTGGAGCATTGCCCCAAAGAAATCAGCTCTTTTACCTGTAAAAAAAAATACAAACACCCCCCAACAGTAAAACCCACCACCCAACCAACCAACCCCCCCCAAATAAAAACCCTATCTAAAATAACCTAAGCTAAACATTGCCCTGAAACAGGCACTGGATGGGCATTGCCCTTAAAGGGGCATTTAGCTTGTTTACATTGCCCAAACCCTAAGCTAAAAAAAAGCAAAACACCCAAAAACCCTTAAAAAACCTAACACTAACCCCGACGATCCATTTACAGTTATCAAAGTCCGGACATCCATCCTCATCCAGCCGGTGAAGTCATCATCCAGGTGACAAGAAGTCTTCATCCGGGCGGCCTCTTCCATCTTCATCCAACCAGCGAAGTCCTCATCAGACGGTAAGAAGTCTTCATCCAGACGTCATCTTCTATCTTCATCCATCCGGCATGGAGCGGGTCCATCTTCAAGACATCCGGTGTGGAGCATCTTTTTCTTGCAATCATCGCTGGAAAATGAAGTTTCACTTTAAGTGACATCATCCAAGATGGCGTCCCTTACATTCCTATTGACTGAAAGATTTCCATCAGCCAATAGAAATTAAAGGGGAAATAATCCTATTGGCGGTTGCAATCAGCCAATAGGATTGAGCTTTCATCCTATTGGCTGATTGGAACAGCCAATAGAATGAGAGCTCATTCCTATTGGCTGATTGGATCAGCCAATAGGATGAAAGTTTAATCCTATTGGCTAATTGCAACAGCCAATAGGATTTTTTCCACTTTAATTCCGATTGGCTGATAGAAATCTTTCAGCCAATAGGAATGTAAGGGACGCCATATTGGATGACATCAGTGATTTAAAGTGAAACTTCATTTTCCAGCAACGATCGTAAGAAGAGGATGCTCTGTGCTGGATGTCTTGAAGATGGATCCGCTCCGTGCTGGATGGATGAAGATAGAAGATGCCATCTGGATGAAGACTTCTTGCTGTCTGGATGAAGATGGAAGAGGCCACCCAGATGAAGACTTCTTGCCACGTGGATGATGACTTTGCTGGCTGGATGAGGATGGATGTCCGGACTTCAATAACTGTAAGTGGATCGTCGGGGGTTAGTGTTAGGTTTTTTTAAGTTTTTTTTGGGTGTTTTTTTTTTTTAGCTTAGGGTTTGGGCAATGTAAAAAAGCTAAATGCCCTTTTAAGGGCAATGCCCATCCAAATGCCCAATGGTTAGCTTAGGTTTATTTATATATGTTTTTATTTGGGGGGTTGGTTGGGTGGTGGGTTTTACTGTTAGGGGGGATTTGTGTTTTTTTTCAGGTAAAATAGCTGATTTCTTTGGGGCAATGCCCCGCAAAAGGCCCTTTTAAGGGCCATTGGCAGTTTAGTGTAGGCTAGGGTTTTTTATTTCGGGGGGCTTTTTTATTTTGATAGGGCTATTAGATTAGGAGTAATTCGTTTTTATTTTTGATAATTTTGTTTTTTATTATTTGTAATTTAGAAAATTGTATTTTAATAATTTAATTAATTTTATTGTAATGTTAGATTTTAGTGTAAGGCTTAGGTTTTATTTTACAGGTAACTTTGTATTTGTATTTATTTTAGCTAGGTAGTTAGTAAATAGTTAATAAATATTTACTAACTAGTCTACCTAGTTAAAATAAATACAAACTTAGCTGTGAAATAAAATTAAAACCTAAGATAGCTACATTATAACTATTAGTTATATTGTAGCTAGCTTAGGTTTTATTTTACAGGTAAGTATGTATTTAGTTTTAAATGGGAATTATTTAGTTAATAATTGTAAGGTTTATTTAGCTTTATTTTAATTATATTTAAGTTAGGGGGTGTTAGGGTTAGACTTAGGTTTAGGGTTACGTTTGGGTTATGGTTATGCTTAGGGTTAGGGTTATGTTAGGGTTAGGTTTAGGGGTTAATATATTTATTTAGTGTTAGTGATGTTGGAGGCCAGAGGTTTAGGGTTTAATAACTTTAGTATAGTGGCGGCGACATTGGGAGTGGCAGATTAGGGCTAAATAACATTATGTAGGTGGAGGCGATGTCGGGGGCGACAGATTAGGAGTATTTAGACATGTTTTTTATGTTACAGTGTTAGGTTTAAACATAACTTATTCTTTCCCCATAGACATCAATGGCGCTGCGTTACGGAGCTTTTGTTTCCGCAATCGCAGGGGTTAGGCTTCTTTTTTGCTGGCTCTCCCCATTGATATCTATGAGGAAATCGTGCACAAGCACATCAAAGCAGCGCTTGTATTTCGTTGCGGTATGGAGCTCAACGCCACCATATCGCCTGCACAAGCCTGCTTTTTCAAAACCTGTAATAGCAGTGCTATAGGAAGGTGAAATAATGCCACTTTTGTGGTGGTCATTAATATCCCTATAGCGCTGAAAACTATGATCTAGCTGATAGTTTGTACACTCCATGCACTAACTTACTTGTCTATCAAGCTAGTGAAAAAGAGAATGCTTACCTATCAGAGAGTAAATATAATATTAGATTGGCACCAAGGGGCATTTTAGAGCTCTGTTTTAACACATTATGCATGGCTAAGTGCTTGCGATGGTATGCTGGGATTGTAGAGATTAAGTCATCTTATTTAGTATAATTAGATTACATTTTAGGTGTGAATATTGTGTCTCTTTAACAAATGGGTCTAAGTAGCTATTAGTTATCTGAATTTATATTGAATTTAAGGCAGGAAAGTGCCAAAACTACAACACTTTGGTATCCTATCAGTGTATCAGGAAGCATGCTAAAATACTGAAAACAGTTAAATCTCCATGATACAAAAATGTTGAAATACTTGAAAGTGATGCAGCATAGCTGTAAAATGCTGACTATAAAATATCACCTGAACATCTCTATGTAAAAAAAGATATTTTACCTCAAAATGTCCTAAGTATTCAAACCCCATTGCAAAGGATTTTAAGTAGCAAATCAGTATGTCTGTCCCAGGACAGGCAAGGGAGTGAGCTTCGTCCACACTCATGTTATTTCCCTATTCAGTTTAAGGAAGTTTACGATGAAATCTCATGAGAGTTAAGTGTAATCTCATGAGATCACAGTAAAAGAGTTCATGACCTTAGTACTGCTAATGCTGATTGGCTGGAGTTCATTTCTTCATTTTTTTTTTTACCTGCAGCTGGACAGCAGCTGAAGTATAATTTTTTACACAGAACTTACTCTGGCGAGCTGAGGAAATTGTGAGGGAAAATATCTTCCTTTTTTACATAGAGATGCTCAGGTGATATTTTCATGTCAGCTTTTTACAGTTATGCTGCATCAGTTTCAAGTGATTTAGCATATGAGTATTATGTCCCTTTAAAGCTCTATAGTATAACAGATAACCAAAGTAAAATTGTGTTTGTTAGGTTGTGAATTAAGTCCTACTGAGTACCAATTTATTTGCCTCCTTCTGATTAATCAATTTAGGTGAAGACTGAAGTGCCCTAAGGCTGTAAAATAAAAGTATGTGTAGCAAAGATGGTAAATTCAATCCTCTTTAAAAAAAAACAAAAAAAAAAACTTTCAATTTATAATGGATCCATTTTATAATTGTTAAGATACTTTGAAGTCGTCATAATCGTTGTGTCACTGTAAAATCTTTTTTTTTATTTTTAAATATGGATATATGGTGGTAAAATTGAATAGTCAACAATTACATTTTTGGATAGACAAAGAGATGTAAGCCCACAGTAACAGTTATATAAAACAGTGGTTCTCAAACTTTTTCAGATTGTGTTCTTTATTGTATTTTACAACTTACACTATAGTCATTTACTATATTCATATTGTATTAAAATTAGGGTTGCACCGATACCGATACTAGTATCGGTATCGGTACCGATACCAAGTACTTGCATGAGTACTTGTACTCGTGCAAATGCCCCAATACTTAAACCGATACCTCCACTTACTACCCATGTGCTATCTTGTGGTGTTTTTTTCAAACTGCATGTTCCCATTTCATTTAAAGCTGGAGTGGAGACTAAACTAAAAATTGTTTACTACTGTTCTGCCAATACAAATTGCTCTTATTTGTATTATTGTAGGAGAGATCACTGTACTGCGTTCAGACAAACCCCTGAAGTACTGGGCAGTTAATAAACTGAGATTTCCAGCTCTGGCTAAAATGGCCCAAAAATATCTTTCTGCCCCATGCAGTAGTGTGGAAAGTTGAACCTCCTTACTGATAGCAAAAACAGACTTGTAGCTGAACAAGCAGAGATGTTTCTGTTCTGTTCCTTATAAAGAACTTGCCACTAACTTTTGAAAAATTATTCTAATTGCTAAATTGCCTTTTTACTGCTATTTCTCATCTTGCACAATGATGTTCCAAACTTACTGTACTCTGAGGAACATCTTAGCTTATATAATTGCAGGAAGAGTACTCATAGGAAAAATTAAGTTAATCCCAATGAACACTCATCCTGCAATTATAGGACTAGATTTAGATTACATTTGATTGGTAAGCTTTACCAATGCTCTGTTCACATTTCCAACTCCATAGCCTTTAATGGAGTAGGACGTGTAATAGAGCATTGGTAAAGCTTACCAGTCAAATGTAATCTAGCCCATAGTGTTGTTCACCATGATTAAACAGTATTCTGTTCTATTTTTTACTGTATGGCACTTTTGGTTGGTTGCAATTTTATATTTGTTATTTATTGTTGTTAATATATTTTATTGTAATATTTTTATTTCTAAACATGTTCTGTGAACTTTGTGACAAATAAAAACTGTTTTATTATTTCATAATGTCTTTTAAGCTACAGTCCTTCATAATTATAAAGAAGGAATCTTAAATAATTTAGTCTGTATTGTGCTTGGTAAACTGTCACATGACATAAAAAAAAAAAGTATCAGTAATTGGTATCGGCGAGTATTTGAAAACAAGTATCGGTACTTGTACTCGGTCTTAAAAAAATGGTATCGGTGCAACCCTAATTAAAATATGTATTTTTAAATTAAGAGATGACAAAAATGAAAACTTTGACAGTGGCGACTGTTTACTATATGTATTTTTTTTATCTTACTTGGTACCATGGACTTATTTGGAAATGTCTCACCGAATACCAGACAATTTTTGATCAACCTCTCATGCCCCACAACGATAAACAATCATGGTAACTCAAACATCCCATGGTATGTGATGACATAATCGTTGTATTACTGGTAGACGATTGGTGTCCATTTTGTATTAGCAGGGAAATAAACTTATGTTAAATAAATATTAGTCTGGCAAAAGTTTATATACAAATATAAATAAATGAATAGGTAAATGTGTGCTGTCATTTGGAAGAAAATACTTTTACTATTAATATTTGGAGGCACACCTGTGGCTCCCACACGGCACACATACCCAAGTGACTTTTAATATTTTTTTCTTTTATGGGAACTATGACTTCATGAGTAACTTTTTGATACTTATCTTAGTGAGAAGTATTTGTTGTATTGTTATACTATGTTGCTTTATCACTTGCTTGATTATAATCTTATATTATTTTGAGGTGCTAACTTTAGCCTACATGTAAGTATAATGTAATGAAACTCCATGATACAAATCCCACTTTTAGTGATCGACCCTCCATGCAAAAAAAAGGGTGCCCATGCACTAAATTATTTCTGTTAGTGCTAGTGTAATCTTGAATTAGCGTGTCAATTTGAGGTAATATCTGAATTAGTGACAGCATGTGTCATGTGATCATTGATGCCACAAATGATGATATATGTGATGTCACTGATGACTCCATATATAGAGGCACAGATTTCTTTAGCAAATATATAAGACCATACATTTCCCAACCGTTGCTCAAAATCACCTTTCAAAAGCATTCACAATTTATTCAGCAAAACAGAATGTCTTCCCCACACAATTGCCAATGATAACATATATATATATATATATATATATATATATATATATATGTATGTGTGTGTGTGTGTGTGTGTGTGTGTGTGTGTGTGTGTATATATATATATATATATATATATATATAAAGTAAAAGCATTCGGCTAGATTACAAGTCTTGCGTAAAAACATTCGGCTAGATTACGAGTCTTGCAGGTACAGGTGTACCGCTCACTTTTTTGGCCAGACTTGGAAATACCGCGAATCCACTTACGTCAATTGAGTATCCTATTTTTTCAATGGGACTTGCATAGCGCCGGTATTACGAGTCTGCCAAAAAGTGAGTGGTAGACCCTCTCCTGTCAAGACTAGTACCGCATTTTAAAGTCAACGCCGTAGCATAAAACTCTTAACTAAAGTGCTAAAAAGTAAACTAACACCCATAAACTACCTATTAACCCCTAAACCGAGACCCCCCCACACATCGCAAACACTAAAATACATTTTTTAACCCCTAATCTGCCCAACCGGACATCGCTGCCACTATAATAAATATATTAACCCCTAAACCACCGCAATCCCGCCTCGCAAACATTAGTTAAATATTATTAACCCCTAATCTGCCGGCCCTAACATCGCCGACACCTACCTACATTTATTAACCCCTAATCTGCGGCCCCCAACGTCGCCGCCACTATTCTAAATTTATTAACCCCTAAACCTAAGTCTAACCCTAACCCTAAACACCCCCTAACTTCAATATAATTTAAATAAATATAAATAAAATTACTATCATTAACTAAATTATTCCTATTTAAAACTAAATACTTACCTATAAAATAAACCCTAAGCTAGCTACAATATAACTAATAATTACATTGTATCTATTTTAGGGTTTATTTTACAGGCAAGTTTGTATTTATTTTAACTAGGTAGAATAGTTACTAAATAGTTATTAACTATTTAATAAACTACCTAGTTAAAATAAATACAAAAGTACCTGTAAAATAAAACCTAACCTAAGTTACAATTACACCTAACACTACACTATAATTAAATGAATTCCCTAAACTAAATACAATTAAATACAATTAAATAAAATTAGCTAAAGTACAAAAAAACCCCACTAAATTACAGTATTTAGTTTTAAATAGGAATAATTTAGTTGATGATAGTAATTTTATTTATATTTATTAAAATTATATTGAAGTTAGGGGTGTTAGGTTTAGGGGTTAATAAATTTAGAATAGTGGCGGCGACTTTAGGGGCAGCAGATTAGGGGTTAATAATTGTAGGTAGGTGTCAACGATGTTAGGGACGGCAGATAAGGGGTTAATAATATTTAACTAATGTTTGTGAGACGGGAGTGCGGCGGTATAGGGTTTAATATGTTTATTATAGTGGCTGCGATGTCCGGAGCAGCAGATTAGGGTGACATTGGGAAAGACAGATTAGGGGTTAATAAATATAATGTAGGTTTCGGCGATGTTGGGGGCATCAGATTATGGGTTCATAAGTATAATGTAGGTGGCGGCGGTGTCCGGAGCGGCAGATTAGGGGTTAATAATATAATGTAGGTGTCTGTGATGTCGGTGGCGGCAGATTAGGGGTTAATAAGTGTAAGATTAGGGGTGTTTAGACTCGGGGTTCATGTTAGGGTGTTAGGTGTAGACATAAAATATATTTCCCCATAGGAATCAATGGGGCTGCCTTACGGAGCTTTACACTGCTTTTTTCAGCCGGCTCTCCCCGTTGATTCCTATGGGGATATCATGCACGAGCACGTTACACCAGCTCACCGCTAACGTAAGCAGCGCTGGTATTGGAGTGCGGTAAGGAGCAAAATTTTGCTCAACTTTCACTTCTTGTCTGGGTTGTGAAAACCCGTAATATCAGCGCTGTCTGTAAGTGAGCGGTGAGCATAAACTGCTTGTTAGCACTGCACAGCCTCTACCACCAAACTCGTAATCTAGCCGATTGTTTTGCCACATTTAAACTGTTATTTTCAATACACGGAAGAATTTGGCAGTATGCTGTCCCTTTAATCTTCTGGTGACTATATCCCTGTAACACAGAAATGAAACAGATTGCAAGTGTAATTTACAACGCTTGAAACCATTTAAGATTTTCTCCTCCTGAGAATTCCATTTAATATCACCACTGGAGACCCATTAGATATTTTTTTCAATGTCCTGTCACACTGAGCAACCGCTCCCATCATTAAAACTAATGTTCCTCTGTTTCCTGTTGGTAGTTCTTTATATTAGTAGACTATTCAGAATATTCTCTAATGCAGTACTTCACCCTTCTGATTAGCCAACTCCAAATTACAATGATAACCATTTATTTTAATATATATATATATATATATATATATATATATATATATTCATATTTTAAAAGTAGCTCAAATATCATTTTTATTATACAGAACACCTTCCATTTAATTGGCACCACTTATAAGCCACAAAAATATAGTCTTTTTTTGTAGTTTTTTTTTCTAATTTAAATGGAGTGTTGCATATATTAATTAATAATAGTGCCAAACTGAGCAGCCTAAGATATTGTTCCATTATATAAGAGTAGGCGCACTTTTACATTATAAAAAGAAAATAGAATTTGATGCTGAATAAAAGCACTTCAGAAGAAAATTTCAGCCTTGAATTCACACTGTAAATGACAAATTAAAAATAATAGCTGTAAAATGTTATCCACGCATAGTTAAGAAGACTATTAAAAATAATCTATGCTGTAAAACAAATACAAGCAACATAGGGGTACAGGAAATATAGTATAGTATAATTATCTTTCCTACTGGGTAGAAGTGATAATGACAGTTTATTAAACAATTATAATAATATTGTTTGAGCTGTTTTATTTTCATTTTAAAACCCTTAATATTAGCCACAAATTAAATCAGAATTTATTAGTATGACTACCAAAAATGTCAAACTATCAAAAAAACGTGTATTGTAGGACAACTACTATCAAGATGTTCCAATCTATACATATTAGGGGAGTGTCATAGAGGCAAAGTCTAGGATCAGCCCAAGTATTAATATGTAACATTAGAATGTTAGCACTCATCCAAGTTGAATCCTAAATTAGAAATTAAACCATATTCTCCCTCTTCCCTCTATGTTTTGAAAGCTGGGACCATCACAACCCCTCTCTAAAGAAGCATTGGTAAAACTGTATGAAATGGGTGCTCTGACAAAAAGCAGAAGGACAGAATGCCGAAGAATGTTCCGATTTCGGCTGAGGGCAGATAGGTTCCAGAGTGCTCTGTTCTAATCAGAGCCTCGGGCACCGCAACTGCCTCTGGGAACCTTACCATGGGTCTCAGCCCGCACGTCTTGTAATTCTCTGTCTGGGAAATTATCTATCTATTTATCAAATTATCTATTTATCTATCTATCTATCTATCTATCTATCTATCTATCGTATCTATCAAATTTATCTATCAAATCTATTGATCTATCTATCTAATCTATGTATCTATCTATCAAATCTATCTATCTCGTGGCCGGACTGTTATCTGACAGCCACTTGTTTTTCAGCCAAATGTCTGTGTGCCAAATGTCTGTCGGCTAAAAGTCCGGCCAAGATGAAATGTGTGCTATGTTGTCACAGAACTGTTTTAAATTAAGTTTCTTTTATACAGGTAGTCAGAGTCCACAATCCATTATGTTTGGAATTACCCATCCCAACAACTAGAAAGAGGTAAACCCCATGAACTCAATAAAACCCCTCTCACTTCACCGGTAACTCAGTCTCGTCTTTGCCTCTGTATGTATGCCTTTTGTCGTGTTTTTGTCGTGTTTTGGCATGCTAATATTATTTTTAACAGTGTATTTGCACACGAGCCCTTCTTCTCAGCTACGTTTTATTTTATTTCGGCTTTGGGTACCTTTAACTAGTAAATTTTATTAAGCTTCTTAGGAGGAGGTACGTTTTTTCCATTCCTCAATAGATTTTTTTGTGGGGATATAATTGTTTATGCTTTTGTGTTTCAAAGCTTTAATGGAGCGTTCTGATTCTCTCCCTAAATCTACCTTAGAAGCTGGGTACTATGAACACTTTCAAACCAAGTTAAGTGATTTTATTGTTAAAAGTATCTCCTTTAGCTTACTTATGTGACATGTTTAAATATGTTAATTCATTCAGACCAACCTAATGCTGCTTCTATGGGTATTACTGCTCTGTTTGTTCCTTACAGCGGAGCTTTATAGACTTTGCTCCGGGTGTGAAAGATCTTATCAAATTTTGAAATCTTGGCAGCTCTTTCGCCTTCAAGTAAGTACAAAAGATCAGTTTAGAATTTACTGTCTACTCTGTCTCTTGAGGCCAGGATTCCTATTATTAATTCTATTGTTTCTTCAGAAGGAAAAGTTTCCTCTGATTATGAGGTATCTTCTTCTGAATTTGAACTTAAATCACCCTTTTATTTTAAACCTTTTTATTGTTTTGATTTAGTCTTTTAACTGCTGTTAAAACCACTGAGGTTTTTCCTGATGCTGTCTTGGAGATAGTTTCTAGAGAATGGTCTAAAACAGGTAATTATTTTAATCCTTTTGCAAGGTTTAAGAAGTTATATTCCTTACCTGCCTCTAGTATTGTACTGTGGGAGACTGTCCATAAAGTAGATGTGGCAATTCCAACTCTGGCTAAGCGTAAAACAATCTGTTTGTAATAAAGTACCTCTTTTTAGGACCCTTTAGAAGGGAAGTTAGTATCCTTTCATAGAAGGGCCTTTCTCAAGCAGGATATTTGTTTACTCCAGCTATTTCTATTGCTGATGTAGCTGCCACTTCTTTCTGGTTTACTAACTAATATTCTGCCATTGAAGCTTTTCTGTACCTTTTAGGATTACTTAAGAGTGATAATTCCTTTATTTGTGATGCTGTATGTCTCATTATTTAGATTAATGTCAAAAACATGTCCTTGGCAGTCCTTTCTAGAAGTGCTTTATGGCTCTTGTTGAGCTGATATGGTGTATACATTCAGACTTTGAGGCCGAATTATCAAAGGTCTTGCGGACCTGATCCGACAGTGCGGATCAGGTCTGCAAGACCTCGCTGAATGCGGAGAGCAATACGCTCTCCATATTCAGCATTGCACCAGCAGCTCACAAGAGCTGCTGGTGCAATGCCGCCCCCTGCAGACTCGCGGCCAATTGGCTGCCAGCAGGGAGGTGTCAATCAACCCGATCGTACTCGATTGGGTTGAATTGTATCGAATCCTGTCCGCCTGCTCAGAGCAGGCGGACAGGGTCTTGGAGCAGCAGTCTTTAGACCGCTGCTTCATAACTGCTGTTTCTGGCGAGTCTGAAGACTCGCCAGAAACACAGACCCACAAGCTCCATACAGAGCTTGATAAATGGGCCTCCATATCTCTTCATTTTTCAGGGAAATAAATTGTTTGGTTGATTTGGTATTTTACAATTACTGAAGGTAAAGGGGCTTTTTCTTTCTCAGGACAAAAAGTCTAAGGGTAAATCTAAAGCTTCCAATCATTTCTGTTCCTTTCCTCAAAACAAGGAACAGAAAGTTGATATTTCTCCTCTCAGAAGCAAGGTTCATCTGGCCCAGCCAGGATGCCTAGAACTAATTGGAACAGACCTAAATAGGCCACAAATCCACCCCTACTCCCAAGTCTGTATGTCAAGGTTGAAAATAAATATTCTAGAACTCCATGCTATTTTTAGGGCTCTTTAGACTTGGCCTCAGTCTGTTCTCGATTTCCAATTAGCCAATGTTTTAGCAGTGACCTATATCAACCATCAGGGGGGCAATTGCAGTTTCTTAGGCATGAGGGAAGTGTCTTGAATTCTCTTATGGGCAGAAGCTAATTAATGTCTGTTTTCTCCAGTTCATTTTCCTGAAATGAAAAAGGGGAAGCAGATTTTTACATCTAGGGCAATGGCCTCTTTTCCAGGGTGTGTTCATTCAGATTGTGGGAATGTGGGATCTCCCAGAGAGAGAGATCTGATGGCTTGTCAATTAAACAACAAATTTCCCAGTTACTTTGCGAGGTCCAGGGACCTTCAAGCAGAGTTGTGGATGCTTTAGTAGCTTGTTGATCATTTCAACTTTCTCATCTGTTTCCTCCTCTGATTCTTCTTCCCAGAATGATTTTCAAGAAATGGCTAGAGAAATCCTGATTGCCCCAGCTTGGCCTCATAGGATTTGTTATGCAGATCTGGTTCAGATGTCCAGTTACCCTCCTTGGCCTTTTCCTCTATGTCCAGACCTTCTGTCTTAAGGTCTGTTTTTCCAACCGGATCTCACATCTCTAAGCTTGATGGCTTGGAGATTAAATGGTTAGATCTTATGCATAGAGTTTTTTTTCTGATTCTGTGATTGAGACTTTGATCCAGGCTTGTAGTCCTTCAGGTAGTTCTCATGATGATTATTTGCCTATTTGTTATTTTTTCATTGCATGGTTTTTGCCCTTTTTGGGGTTTAATTAGGGTTGTGGATTTAGTTTTTTAGTGAAAAATATGTTTCTTAAATCCCACCTTTTTGTTTCATTACTTGTGGACTCCACTGCTTGGGTATTAGTTCTCCAGGAGTAATGGACTGTGGACTCTCACGAAACCCCATCCTGAATTTTTTCTGTTGTTATTTTTCTTCTTATGCACATCTATTTTCCTGTTCCTATTTGTTTGCCCTTGATTATTTTCCTACCTCTTTGACTTTTCTTTACATCAGACTTAGTTGCCATTGAGGGGGGTGAGGTTTTATAGAGTTCCTGGGGTTTGGGAATATTTGCCTCCTCCTAGTGGTAGGGAAGGGTAATTTCCAGGAGTAATGGATCATGAATTCTCACTACCATGAAAGAAATTAATTTATCAGGTAAGCAAATAATGTTTTTTTTTTTTTTTTCCTTTTTAAACAACTAAACAGCTGGATGTGCTAATATTCCTCCAAGCACCTATAGGGACTGCACAGATTGCTCTCCTTTTGTAATGGTTCTAGTTGTGATAGACTGACAGCTTAAATGCCAAGTACAGGTCAGGGTGGTGAATGACTTAAGCACAGAGCACTATATATCTTATATAAATTAGCTAAAGATAGACAATAACAATAAAATTTACAAGGTCTTAAAATTAACAGAGCAGTTGTGAGTAGGCCAGAATCCAAGTTTAACATTCAAACAAAGCACAACTCACAACAAATCTTTTCGCTACACAATCAAATTATTTATTTTATCAAAATCCATTTTAGTCCAGTAATGGGATCTTTTTCAATGGCACAAATGTGTACAAGAAAAACCTCAATCTCACTTTAAATAGCATATTGCAAAGATTACCCACAGAAAAAGCATTTCCAAAAAAATTTCATGACCTCATGTGGTATATACCTAACCAGACACTGGGTGATACAACTAGAACCATAACAAAGATGTTATGATGGCATTGTCTTATTGTCAACCGGAAGTGTTCACAAACATAGAATTAAATAACCTAAATCATACCACATCAATACATATAGAAGAAAAATGTTTGGATTTTGAGGGTTTAATTATGCTCCGTTGGCCATCATAAATCTTTACAATCTCTTCTCCTGCTACAAATCTAAAGTATTACTGGCATTTCTACATTATGTTACAATTTTTATTATAAAAAAGGGGTTCAATTTCCTACATCTTATATGCCAAAAGTAGGCTAAACTGTATCCTCTGACTACCATCTGAGGTAACTGTAGTTAAATTGAGTTGCTTGTGTAAAGAATAGTAAAGAAAGGAGAGAGGGGTGTGCAAAAGGGTTAAAAAAAAGTCAAAATTAAACCTGCATGATTCAGATAGAGCATGTGACTTTAAGACTATTTAAATTCACTTCTATTTTCAAATGTGCTTTGTTCTCTTGGTATCCCTTTTTTAAAAGAATACACACATATCCTACACTAATGGGAGCTAGCTGCTGATTGGTGCCTGCACACATCTGTCTCTTGTGATTGGCTGACTAGATGTGTTCATCTAGCTTCAAGTAGTGCAATGCAGTTCATACAGAAACGGGTAACAAGAGAATTAAGCAAATTTGATCATTCAAGTAAATTGGAAAGTTGTATAAAAATTTGGGGGCTTCTTTCCCTTCAAACACATAGGGCAAGAAACCGACAATGATGGAGTCGTGTGACTGCTCTTCCTGTTTGGCTAACCAGCCATGCCCCGCTCAAAAGCTGCAATGGTTGTGGTTACTGAATAAGACTTAAGTGTTTTTAACCCTCCAAAAAGGTATCTTTTGGTCAGTAATGCTAAAGTTACATGATCTAAAAAAATAGAGTATGTCATTTTTCCATTTGAATTTCTCTATATTGGATGTATTAAAACTTTTTTTATTTAACTTGTATGCTTACCTTTAGACACTGTGAAACTAAATGTAACTCTAGTAAAACTGAAACAAAAAGAGAAAAACAATAAAATATCCTTCCCTAAATTATAAGAATCTTCTATATTACTGTATCTGTTATACATTTTTCTGGGCAGAAGAGGATCACTCCTAGAAAATCTTTGCAGAGAACAGTATTGAAATCATTATTGTGTTTTGGACACAAATAATAATGTTGGTCCTGAAGTTCTCCCGTTATGCCTAATGATTATGTTTTGGTTTTCTAAGGTGGTACTTCACTTTTTTTTGTCACGGAAATACTGGATTCTGACAATATTTGCTACCTCTGAGGCAGTTTAGTGTCGGAACAGCCTGGCAAAATTATAGATATTGTTTATACAGCAGAAACAGTCAATGCTCCTAGCTGCAATTACTGCGTGTAGCGTTACATGATGAATTTGGATCATACATTACTGCAAAATTCAGATGCTTTGTGTTTCCTCTAATATGTTTTTAAGAGCTACATTCTCCTTAGGGTACACACACTTCTATTAAAGAATTTTTCACACACATTTGCAACAGCGGAATTAAATTAACACCTTTGTGTCCTCTTTTTGTAATATTTTCCTTTTTACAGTACAGTATAAATATCATTAGTAATTTTAACTAAGCTTTATAACCACAGAATATCTTAATGCATTGACCTAGATTCAATAACGCCCTTTCGTGAAATTAAAATGTCATGAATAATATTCTCTGCAACACCGCAACTTAAAAATTTTAGAATTAATAAAGATTTGTACCTGTCCAGCATCACATCCACTAGTTGAGAGAGACTGTCCATTATATTCAGTGGGGCAGCATCTAGCTTGTAATCATTTGCCTCTTATAGCATAGAACAAGTTCCACTATGAAGGATCCCTAGTCAAAAAGGATAATCTTCCTGGAGACATTCTGAAGTAATTGATGACCCCAGACTAGTCAGCAGGAGCCATCCTGAAGTGTGCCCACAGGCCAAAATATTTAAATGAGATGACTCTAGTGTCATTCAATGGCTGTTCATGCTTATGAAGTAATCAGGAAGGTAATCTGCTAATCATTCTGAAGTCATCACCCAGAATTATTTTACCGTAGCTGATAAATTTACAAGCCTGATGATGTCTGATGATGTTAAAATTACTTCTAAAGTAGTTTGATGATCATCAATAACTCCAGGGTGGTCTCTAAAGTAATCCTGCTTGTTTTCGGATACAAGTATCAAGAATACTTGTATCCCAATGCAGAGCAAATCCCAATGTAGAGCAAATCAATTAAAAAAATAATAATCTGTAAAATAGTAACATATGCAGGAAAGAAAACGTGAAAATCCAGAACAGGCCTCTAGAGCACCTCAGAATCCATATCCAGAAAGACTATTTTATCATAACAGAATAGACATTTGTACATTATACAATTAAAAATATTTACATAAACTTAAAATTACAAGTGTGTTTCCAAAGTATTGCTGTTCTAATTATTATTTTCCCAAGCTGCTAGTGGTTTGCATTTGATGTGCATTTGACATCTCACACTGAAGATGTTAATGACAGAAATGTCTACTAACAGAACTGTAAAAAAATATAGAAGAATCAATGCTTGTTGAATTTGTCTATTAGCAGTTCAAAAGATAGCTCTCTGCTATCAATGATCTCTACTTTACAAGGAGGCCTCTTGGCAATTTTATGAGTATTTATAAATCTGAAGAGAGAGGTAGAGCCACTGTAGTGAAGAATAAAAGTCCTTTATTTGAAAAAAAATAAATAAATTTATAGCAAGGAAGCATCCTAGCACAAGCGTAGGTGTTTCACAAATGCTGACATGTTTCAGCCCAAAGGCCGTATTCGTAGCATGCAGTGCTCTCACAAAGGTGGGTCTTAAAACAGGTAAAGTGTTACCTGATTGGATACAATAAAATAAGTAACACCTACTGCTTTCAACAGACATTAAACCTATTAAGCCTAGAAAAAGTGGAGTGCCAGGTAAAGAGAAATTGATAATAAATACATCAGAAGTACATATATACATACATATGCTAGATAAGAATAATGGAAACTCACTGGACATATACAAAAGGCAAAGATAATACCAGTTAGTAGCACACATTGTAAAGAGTCAAAAGATATAGAAAAATAAACATGAGTAACATGCAATGGTTAATCTAAGACTCTATATATATATATATAAGACTATATAATCAGATGGAGCACAAAAGGAACCCAGATCTAATAGTTAGAAGAACTTAAGGGACCATCTGAAACCTGTTAGATACAATGAAAGAACATAGTTTAAATTAAATTAAATTAAATGTAAATAAGAAAAATAATGTCAATCTCAAAGTTCTATACAGGATGAAGTATACATACACATATGATATACCTGGACAGACAGGAGTGTATGTAGAGAGGTCATAAGTCATAAAGTCCCAAAAACCTAGTAAAATTCAAGTAGTCAGGGAATGAAGCGTACCCTGAGTCAGAGCAAGTGTATTTGACTTTCTATAAATGTTCTATGATGTAAAATTGAGAATTAAAATAAACCAAAACAAAACAAGAGTTTATGTGAATTTTTGTCGCTAACAAATGTAGATTATTCCCAAAAATTCATAAGGTCATACCTTGAGTTAAGTCCCTGAGGCATTCTGGTCTTCAACTGGAAGATCCAGAACACCTCACGTTTGGCTAGCAAGCTATCAATGTCACCCCCCCTTTTGGGAAGTATGGCCTTCTCTATAGCCATCCATCTCAAAGAATCCAGTTTACTGGAATGATGGACAGCAAAATGCTGCACTAGCGGCGTGGTGGACTTGCCCCTTTCACTTGTCGAAAAATGTTCTCTCATCTGTGTGTTGATGTCCCTGGACGTGAGACCCACATATTGGATGTTACATTTCACACATGTAATCAGATTTATAACATGTGTATGAGTGCAATTCAAGCACATTTTCAAATTATACCTCTTGCCAGTTGTGGCTGATTCAAAAGAATCTGTCACTTAAACATATTTGCACGGTTTACATTTGCGATGTCCGCAACGAAACATACCCACATGGGATAGCCATGAACTGGCAGATTGGTTAACTGGCTTCAGTTGGGTGGGAGACAGAATGGAGCCAAGGGTCTTACATTTCTTATAAGAACACCGTAAGCCCTTCTCTACTGTATTTTTAAGTTGGTCATCGGCTGCCAGAAGGGAAAAATGTTTTTTTACAATGCTACAAATTTTAGTATACTGTGCAATGTAAGTTCTCACAAAATGTATACCCTTAAAGGTGGGTTCAGTATCAGGAGGCTTTTTATCCCCCAGATGTCTCTCTCTGGGTATGTAGTGTACCTTGGTCTTGGCCTCTTTTATATGATTTTTGTTGTACCTGCATTCTGTGAGCCGATTTTCAAGGTTGCTTGCTTCATTATAATAGTCACATCCTCTGCTGCAATTCCTCTTAAGTCGTGAGAATTGGCCTTTGACCACAGCATAGCATACACTTTTCGGATGACAGCTATCAGCATGGAGAAGTGTATTCCCTGAAATGGGCTTCCGATATACCTTGGTATGTATATTACCAGCTGTGTCCCCCACCAAAGTCAAATCCAAAAAAATAATTAATTCCACATTGTGTTCATGGGTGAATCTCAAGTTTAAGTCATTCTTGTTTAGCCATCCCACAAAATCCACCACCTCTTCTGACGGCCCCGACCAGATGAATAACAAATCATCTATATAACATTTAAAAAAACGTATATAAGATCTGTAGGGATTGGTATCTCCAAAGATGTGGCATTGCTCCCACCATCCAAGATAGAGGTTGGCGTAAGAGGGGGCAAATTTAGCCCCCATAGCAAGTGCCACATCTTTGGAGATAGTATTTACCCTCAAAACAAAAAAAGTTGTGGGTCAGAAGAAAGTACAAAACACAAATGATAAATGCCTGGAAACTAGCAGTGAAATCTGAATGATTAGTCAAAAAATATTTTATGGCTTCTATTCCCTTGGGGTGCGGAATAGACGAATAGAGGGAAGTAGCATCTATAGTGATCCAACTATAAGATGTATCCCATTTCACATGGCTGAGGAGGTTTAGAATATGCTTAGAATCCCTGGTGAAAGAGGGCAAACCAGTCACCAGGGGTTGTAGCAAAGCATCCAACCACTGAGACAGACGCTCAAGGAGAGAGTCAATTCCACTGACTATGGGTCTCCCCTGGATATTGGTTAAAGATTTATGGACTTTTGGAAGATGGTGGAACATAGGCACCTTGGGATATGGTACATCCAAATACTGTACAGTGGAAGCATCAAGGTGCCTATGTTCCAAACCATCATCCAAAATGTCCCTGAGTTCAGTCCTAAATCTATTAGTGGGATTGTAAGAAAGTGCAGTATAGTCTTGTGTATTCTCTAACTGTCGCAGGGCCTCCAAGACATAAGCAGATCTGTCCATCACTACAACAGTGCTACCCTTATCTGCAGGGCGTATGACTATAGAGTCATTCTGCTGGAGTGACTTCAATGCATTCTTTTGTTTTAAAGATAGATTATGTCTTGTGGGTCCCACGTTCCTTTGTAGTTCCAAAAGATCCTGTTCAATTCTAGAGTAAAAAGTTTCTATGACCGAACCCCTACTCTGTATTGGATAAAATCTTGATTTTTCACGAAACTTCGTGCCACAATTGACTTCACCTGACGGTAGGGAGGTCTCAGATGCCAGAGATTGTAAATTAATGAGGTCACAGTTTTCTTCAAAAGTGTGAAACTCATTATGTTTGATCTCATATTGAATCGGTATTGCAGGTGTGGTTTCTACAGTGTTAGAAAAATGTTTCTTTAGTGTGATATTCCTGATCAATTTATTGAGATCAATTATTATTTGGAATATGTCAAAATTAGTAGTGGGTGCAAACCCTAGACCAAATCCCAAAACTTCTACCTGTTCAGGGGTGAGAGTAACCGAGGAGATATTTATAACATTACTCATTTGTACTTGGTGTTTAATCTGTTTCCCCTCAGTTGATATCTCTCCTGATTTGTTTGAGTTATTTGGACCATTCCCCCTCCCTCCGGAGGGCCCTGACCCAACGGAAAAACCTGTTCCAACATACTCTGATTTGTAATATTCCCTGTAGCATTCATCTCCACTTGATTAGTAACAATTGGGCTTGGAATAAATTTAGAGTATTGTTGGATAGGTTTCTCTCTAGGTCTGGCCCCTGACTGAAAATTAGTAGAAGGTTGTTTGAGAATCCCTACTTGTGGTGTAGTCTGTATATTGACTTGTGAGTTATTAGTTTGATGAGTACTGTCATCTGTGTCAGATAATTTTTCATCCGATAACCATTCAGTGCCACTGTCAGAAAATGAAACTGATTTGTGTCTATTGCGTCTACGGTTGTGTCTGCCCTTTTTATTTTTATTGTTGGTGTTCACATTAATGGGCAAACTTTATAAATCTGACCTGATGTATCTAGTTAAAAAATGCAATTCTGTTTGAATATTTCAGAGTTCTCATTTGTTCACACATTTTATGTGATCGTGACAGTTTAGAAGTTTTTGTTCATCTGTGTCTTCTGCCACCTTTCCAAAACTATTTTTTGGTGAAACAGGGTTCCCCTTAAACTGTTCCTAGACCATACAACCATGCCCCTAGAATGTCCTGATTATGACTCTGCAATGACCAGCTACACCTTCAGAAAGCCTTTTTTCTAGCCCTGGGTCCAACCAGCCTCACCCTACGACTGCTCTTATTCTATCTCTGGATCAACATGATTTTCTTCCTCTAATCTCCTCAGTTCTTAGTTAAAAATTAAAATGTTGGAAGAGATAAACTTGGGCACACAAAAAATACCAAGAGGTTGTTTTCTGCTGCCAAGGTAGCTCCATAGCAGGCAAAGTCTTTTGGGCTAGTAAGAAAAATTGTGGTATACAGGTAGCCCTCAATTTATGCCGGGGTTAGGTTCCAGAAGGAATGGTTGTAAATTGAAACCATTTAAAATTGAAACCCAGTTTATAATGTAAGTCAATGGGAAGTGAGGGAGTTAGGTTCCAGGCCCCTCTAAAAATTCACATAAGTAACACCTAATACATTATTTTTAAAGCTTTGAAATAAAGACTTTAAATGCTAAACAGCATTATAAACAGTATAAAATATTCACACAACACAGAATATATCATCAAAATAAGTTTAATGAAAAAAACATTTTTTTACTTACATTTTTCAGCAAACAGTTCTCTGCATTGTTAGCATGTTAGATAATATCGGGTCTGCAGCTATTCTACTATGCATTCCAGTCTGGACTGATTTATAGGCACCCTGACCTTCAAGCAGCTGGGTAAGAAGATAAAAGGGAAGTGGCTACTAGATCTTGTTCCTTTGAAAGCTGCTCGATAGCTCAGGTCTGGTTACACTGATTAATGTCAGCCTGCTTGGCTTGCATATCTTTGCTGCAACATAAGCGGACAGCTCCACCTACTGGCTGCCCTTATTTTAATCAATGCACTGCTTCTCAGTGCTTTCAATAGCAGTCACATGACTGAAAAAAGGGCGTTATTCTGAAACAGCACAAATTGATCTTGCGCAAAATGAGGGCCACCTGTATATAAATATATCACACAGGAAGAGTTCAAGTTTGCTGGTCTTTTAAATGTTAAAGGGGCAGTTAACAGCAGCATTTTTGTTGTTTTAATAGATAGATCTGTTAATTACCCATTCCCCAGTTTTTCATAACCAACACAGTTATAATACACATTTTACCTCTGTAATTACCTTGTATCTAAGCCTCTGCAGATTGCCCCCTTATTTCAGTTCTTTTGACAGACTTTCATTTTAGCCAATCAGTGCTCACTCCTCAGTAAATTCACGTGCATGAGCTCAATATTATCTATATGAAACACATGAACTAACACCCTCTAGTGGTGAAAAACTGTAAAAATACATTTAGATTAGAGGTGGCCTTCAAGGTCTAAGAAATTAGCATATGAACCTCCTAGGTTTAGCTTTCAACTAAGAATACTAAGAGAACAAAACAAAATTAGTGATAAAAGTAAATTGGAAAGTTGTTTAAATTGCATGCCCTATTTTAATCATGAAATTTTTTTTGGACTTGACTGTCTCTTTAAATTTGTTTTTTTAGGCGCTTATGACTTTGGATTACATAAACAAATTTCTTTCAAATTTGAAACAACTCTTAAGTAGCATGGAAACCAGTGAGTATCTGAAACAGTCTACTGTAGCATGTGTTTATAGCGTTGGCAGCCTGACACACGCACAAATACAAATAATGCACACTACACAAATACAAAAATTCTAATAAGGGTTTTGTTATTCATGGGTGGGTGGAGCCATTTTTGTCATAGAAATGATCACATGATATTCTGGAAAGCAAAAAAAAAAATTAAATATTCACTAGCGAGTATTGTAACAAAGATCATAAAACATTGCTGTTCTTGTATCAACGCTTTACTGGCAGAATAAAGTATTCTTGCAGCAAGCAATCATTTCAGAACTGAGTATTTGGTTAATCAAAAAATGTTGCCATTGCTTGTAAATAAAAAGGGAAAATGTCTCATTCACTAAAGGACACTTATTTAACATGAGAGCAACTTCAATACAAAACATATACTACACACACACACATATTTATTCCAATAAAACAAAACTAGGAAATTCAGTGGCAAGAAATGTGCTTCTAATCAAACCACTCAATGCAGATGAATGACATAATTAACAAGTGCATAATACAAAGACAATGCAATAGCACTTACAGTGAATTTCAAATAAGCAGTAGATTTTTTTATTACAAGTTTATTTTTTCTCCCATTTTCCAGCCCCCTGTATCATGTGACAGACATCAGCCAATCACAGACTAGTATACGTATACCCTGTGAGCTTGTGCACATGCTCAGTAGGATCTTGTTCCCCAGAAAGTGTGAATATAAAAATGTTGTGCAAAATTTGATAATGGAAGTAAATTGGAAAGTGTCTTAAAACTGCATGCTCTATCTGAATTATAAAAGTTTATTTTGACTTGAGTGTCCCTTTAAATAGAATGAAATACAACTCCTCCACCCCATACCATGTGATAGAATAATATCATATATAAATATTATAATTATTTCAGAAATGATTTGATGGGAAGTTTATTTTCTGAATTTCAATACTGTTTAATGATTGATGGGAAGCTTACAGTCTTGCATTAAATATATTACACACACACACAAAGACAAGTATTGGTACACACCACTACAGACCTCTACTCTGACTCCCAAAATATTCTTAGGACCAGATCTAACAATCAGTATATAGATGGGTGTGTGCAGAATGTGTACAATCCTAATGCAGGGGAGAATTTTAGTAGTTCAGGTTGCAGGTCCACCTGTCTGTCTATCTGTCTTAGTCTACTCAAAATCATTTTGGTTACTATTACCTTTAGGGAGGCCCAACAAAAATGTTTGTACCAGGGCTCACTTTTGAGTAGATCCACTACTGATACAAATACATGGTAATTTATATAAAAACCTCTCAGTTATAACAAGATAATTTAACAAAGTGCAGATGGATTAGCAGATAAAAAGGGGATAATGATTTAGTGTAAAAACTGAATAAAGATATAATTAACTTATTAAAAGGACCATTAAACTTGACATTTCAACAATGTTTAAAATATTTCATTATTGCAAGTGAAACATTATTGCAATATGCATTCTTTATTTATTTTGCTGTCTTTTGCTGTAAAATACATCTACAAATTGTGCTTGTTTCACTTTCTCCCAGAGAGGTTTGGGTTAACACTTTTAGGCAATGTATGTGAGCTTTTGTTTACTTCACCCTACCCCCCTAAGATTCTCAGCAGTCACATGTTTGTAAAAGGTAGATTATCAGTTTTGCATCAACAATCATGATAGGAGAATCATTCTTAATAGTAACTAAGATAAATCAGTGCTTAAAGGGACACTGAAAACAAATTTTTTATTTTGTGATTCAGATAGAGCATACAATTTTAAGCAGCTTTCTAATTTACTCCTATTACAAAATGTTATTTGTTCTCTTGCTATCTTTATTTAAAAAAGTAGGCATCTAAGCTTTTTTTGGTTCAGACTCTGGACAGCGCTTTTTTATTGGTGGATGAATTTATCCACCAATCAGCAAGGACAACCCAGGTTGTTCACCAAAAATGGGCTGGCATCTAAACTTACATTCTTGCATTTTAAATAAAGATTCCAAGAGAATTAAGAAAATTTTATAATAGGAGTAAATTGGAAAGTTGCTTAAAATTTCATGCTCTATCTGAATCACGAAAGAACAAATTTGAATTCAGTGTCTCTTTAACCATCTTAAGGGTAGAGATAAGGACAGGCTTCCCCCTTCTCTCTCAACTGCATTTGTAAAAAGTTCATGCTATATCAACATTTAACTCCCTTCTACGTCTGCCTGCTCACCCGCCCACTACCAACCTCAATGCTCAGATTATTGCTGATCACTTCAAAAATAAAATTTACACCATTAGAAAATATATCTGCACCTCACACCCTTCAAACCCTGCAATCCTACCCACCCCTTCTATTAACAAAACTCTATGCTACTTCCCTCCTGTAACAGATGAAGAAGTCTCTGTACTCCTATCCTTGGCTCATCTCACAACCTGCCCACTTGACGCTATTCCTTCATGACTTCTTCCCTCTCTCCCCTCTCTTCCCTCTCTCTCTGCTTCACTAACCCCTACCCTATCTTATCTCTTTAACCAATCTCTCACCGCTGGCACATTTCCGGATACATTCAAGCATGCGTCAATCATACCAATCCTAAAAAAGCCCTCGCTTGACCCCTCCACGCCTTCTAACTATCGACCGGTCTCCTTACTTCCATTTGCTTCAAAATTATTGGAACAACTGGTCTATAATCGGCTAACTCAATTTCTCACAACTAACTACTTACTTGATCCACTACAATCTGGTTTCCACCCTAAACACTCAACAGAAACTGCTCTTGCTAAAGTAACAAATTACCTGTCAGCTAAAGCAAAAGGCCAAAATTACTAATTCTTCTTGACCTATCAGCAGCTTTTGACACAGTCGACCATCCTCTCCTCCTAAAAATACTACATTAATTTAATTTGGCATCCGTGACACAGCCCTCTCCTGGTTTGCCTCATATCTCTCAAACCTTTCCTTTAACAGCATATCTTGCGATCCTATACCTCTCTCAGTTGGAGTACCACAAGGCTCTGTCTTGGGCCCCTTGCTTTTCTCTCTATACATGCACCCTTGGAAAACGTATAGCCTCCTTTGGATTCCAGTACCACTTATATGCTGATGATACCCAAATCTATCTTTCCTCTCCTGATATCTCTCCCTCTTTACTCAACCAGATTTCTGACTGCCTCACTACAATTTACTCTTGGATGTCTTCACACTACCTCCAACTCAATCTGTCCAAAACTGAGCTGCTTCTTATTCCCCCCTTTTGGAGACATCCAACACCTGACATTTCTCTGATGGTTGGAGACTCTATTCTCAACATGTCACCCCAAGTCTGCTGTCTTGGGGTCACACTAGACTCAGAGCTCACATTTAACCCACATATACAAGCACTTACCAAATCCTGCCGTTCACACCTACGCAACTTTTCCAGAATTCGCCCCTTCCTTACTCAAAAAACTACAAAAATACTTATTCATTCCCTCATTTTGTCACTCATTGATTATTGCAATCTACTCCTAGATGCCCTTCCAAAACATCGCCTCTCCTCCCTCCAATCTATTATGAATGCTTCTGCTAGACTCATCCACCTAATTCACTGATCTACACCAGCTGCTCCGTTCTGCCAGTCTCTACACTGGCTCCCCATACACTCCAGAATACAATTTAAAGTATTAAGCCTAACTTACAAAGCACTAAACAGTATAACTCCCAACTATATTTCCTCTCTCATAGTGAAATAATCCCCATCCCGTCCTCTTCGATCACCCTGTGACCTATGTCTCTCCACTCCTGTTATCACTATGTCCCACTCCTGTCTCCAAGACTTTGCACGTGCTGCTCCTGTCCTCTTGAACTCTCTACCCTGCTCCATAAGACTGTCTCCAACCTTGTATAGCTTCAGACGCTCCTTGAAAACCCACCTATTCAGAGAGGTACCATCTCTCCTCCATTCCTCATCCGAACCCAATTAATACATGAACTGCCTGACTCACTGCTGCAACTACAACCGATGTAACAAGCTACCCCAACCTTATGTTTATGCACCCTTAAAGGGCCACTAAACCCAAAATCTTTCTTTCATGATTCAGATAGAGAATAGAAATTTAAAAAACATTACAATTTACTTCTATTATTTATTTTGCTTCATTTTTTAGATATCCTTAGTTGAAGAAAAAGCAATGCACATGGTGAGCCAATCACATGAGGCTTCTATGTGCAGCAACCAATCAGCAGCTACTGAGCATATCTAGATATGCTTTTCAGCATAGTATGCCCATTGCTGCTCCTGAGCCTTCCTACGCATGATTTTCAACAAAGGATACCAAGAGAATGAAGCAAATTAAATAACAGAAGTAATTTGGAAAGTTGCTTAAAATTGTACACTCTATCTGAACCATTAAAGTTTAATTATGACTTAAACTGGCAGTCAATAAAAAAAAAAAAAACTTTCATGATTAAAATAAGGCATGTAATTTTAAACAACTTTCCAATTTAATTTTATCACCAATGTTGCTTTGTTCTCTTGGTATTCTTAGTTGAAAGCTAAACCTAGGAGGTTCATATGCTAATTTCTTAGACTTTGAAGGCCGCCTCTAATCTGAAAGCATTTTGACAGTTTTTTACTACTAGAGGGCGTTAGTTCATGTGTTTCATATAGATAATTGAATGGTGGGGTGTATACAGCGCCTAATAAGGCAGAGGTAGTGGAAAACAAATATATAATCGATGAGTAAAAAACTCCTAAAAGTTATAGATGTAGTGAATATATTTAATACAAGGGGGTATATAGATACAATTGTCAAGAGACAAGAAAAAATAGCAAAGTTAAAAAATCCTATATAATATACATAAAATCTAAACAATAAGTTTATAGAAGTAAAATCAACAGCCAATAAAATATGAGTCAACAAATGGTATATTAATTATGGATCCATATAGAGCGGAGTGTGTGATAGAAATCCAACACAAATGAATAAATGTCAAATGTCAATAGATAACTCAAAGTGGTGTGTCCAAATAAACTTCCAAATGGTGAGAAAAAAATAATATAAGGGTGAAAAAACTGACGTTTTAAAAAAATGATGAAAATAAAAATAAAAAGTAAACCAAAAATAAATATTACTGCAAAAGTAGAAGTGAATGTCTTGGTGAAAAAATGTGTACACAAAAAGGGTATAGAAAATGTATCTATAAAAATGTGAATATCTTCCAATGTGATCCTGTGGTGCTGTGTATCTTCAGTAAAAACAGTAATAAACCTAAGAAAAAATTAATAAACAGGACATAGTGTAGATGTACAAAAAATCAAAACTCTATTAAAAAGGTGCTTACCAAATGTCGACGCGTTTCAGCCTATGCTGTCTTGAAAAAGGCCTAGCATAGGCTGAAATGCGTTGACATTTGGTAAGCACCTTTTTAATAGAGTTTTGATTTTCTGTATATCTACACTATGTGTATTAAATATATTCACTACATGTATAACTTTTAGGAGTTTTTTCCTCATTGATTATATATTCGTTTTCCACTACCTCTGCCTTATTAGGAGCTGTATACACCCCACCATTCAATTAGCTCTCATTCAGACCAGCTAGGAGGTCTTTGTATACAAGCTTGAGGTTGTATTCTTGGCGCTCGGTCTAAACCATCCTTTATCTTTCATATAGATAACATTGAGCTCAAGCACGTGAAGCTCCTAGGAGTCAGCACTGATTGGCTAAAAATGCAAGTCTGTCAAAAGAACTGAAATAAGGGGGAAGTTTGCAGAGCCATAGATACAAGGTAATCACAGAGGTTAAAAGTATATTATTATAACTGTGTTGGTTATGCAAAATTGGGGATTGTGTAAAAAAAGGGATTATCTACCTTTTTAAACAACAAAAATTCTGGTGTTTACGGTCCCTTTAAAGGGACACTCAAGTCAAAATTAAACTTTAATGATTTAGATAAAGCAGCAATTTTAAACAACTTTCCAATTTACTTCCATTAACAAAATGTGCACAGTCTTTTTATATTTACACTTTTTGTATGAAAGTTATTTCTTAATGCAAACAAATTACAAAAAATAGAAAACTAAACAAGAGTCAAACCCACAATGTGTTTCATCAGATCATATAAGACTGGGTATATAATTACAATAAGCAAATAATTGTACCACTACTATAATTTCACATGAGTAAGTGTACTGTGATTGGGTCACAGTATTTTGCTGCATTTCTTTAATAAACATGACAGTACAGGTGACCCTCGGTTGACGCCGGTTCAATTTGCGCCGTTTCAGAATAACAACCTTTTTTCCAGTCATGTGACTGCTATTGAAAAACATTGAGAAAGCAGTGCCTTGATTAAAATAGCCAGTAGGTGGAGCTGTCTGCTTGTGTTGCAGCAAAGCTATGCAAGCTTAGCACCCAAACAGGCCGGAATTTATTCAGTGTAGCTAGACATGAGCTATCGAGCAGTTATCAAAGGAACAAGAGCTTCCTGTCTGTAAATCAGTCCAGATTGGAATGCATAGAAGGAACTGTTTGCAGAAAAATGCAAGTAAAGTCTGTTGTGTGATTATTTTATAAGGTTTATAATGCTGTTTTAGCAAATGTTTTTGTTCATTTAACTTAGTTTAATTATATATTCCGTGTTGTGTGGTTATTTGATACTGTTTATAATGCTGTTTAGTATTTAAAGTCTTCATTTCAAAGCTTTAAAAATAAAATATTAGGTGTTTTTTTTGTCAATTTTGAGAGGGGCCTGGAGCCTAACTCCCTCCCTTCCCATTGACGTACATTATAAACTGGGTTTCAATTTACAACGGTTTCAATTTACAACCATTCCTTCTGGAACCTAACCCCGGCGTAAACTGAGGGCTACCTGTACTCTTATGCTTGACTTACAGTTGTGCTCATTTGTAATTGTAACATAAATTGGTAATAAAAATTCTCCTATTTTGATTTGTATGCGACTCTCTGTAGATTATAGTAATTGAATATGTAAAATAAATTTAAAAAAAAATCTACATATTACCATACTTTTTTAAATTTTATTTAGAGGTTCTTCAGTTTATTTATTCCCCGGAAATTGATAATTATTTCTGTGATATTTCAACACTTAGTCAGATCAAAGAAATTATGTTCTAACATTAACAGTACAAATAGACATATTGTGACTGATGTCAGTGCTGTTAAAAGCTTCCTGTAACCTTTGGTAGGTATATCACACACCCAGAATGCTTCGTCCTCCTTTGGATGAGTGTGCCAGAGGTCTAGTATATAGTTAGCTTGATATAATGCTTATAAACACAGACTTAGAGCTAGAGTCAAAACGACTTGATAAGTGATTGCACATGCACTTTGCTACCATATGTGTCTATATACAGTTGTGCTCATAAGTTTACATACCCTGGCAGAATTTATGATTTCTTGGCCATTTTTCAGAGAATATGAATGATAACACAAAAACTTTTCTTTTACTCATGATTACTGTTTGGCTGAAGCCATTTATTATCAATCAACTGTGTTTACTCTTTTTAAATCATACTGACAATAGAAACTACCCAAATGACCCTGATCAAAAGTTTAAATACCCTGGTGATTTTGGCCTGATAACATGCACACAAGTTGACACAAAGGGGTTTGAATGGCTATTAAAGGTAGCCATCCTACTGTGATCTGTTTGCTTGTAATTAGTGTGTGTGTGTATAAAAGGTCAATGAGTTTCTAGACTCTTGACAGACCCTTGCATCTTTCATCCAGTGCTCCACTGACATTTCTGGATTCTGAGTCATGGGGAAAGAAAAAGAATTGTCAAAGGATCTGTGGGAAAAAGGTAGTTGAACTGTATAAAACAGGAAAGGGATATAAAAAGATATCCAAGGAATTGAAAATGCAAATCAGCAGTGTTCAAACTCTAATCAAGAAGTGGAAAATTAGGTGTTCTGTTTGATAACATACTGCATTCATCTTGCCATCAATTCTGACCAAATTTCCTGTGCCTTTGTAGCTCACACATGCCCAAAACATCAGCGATCCACTTCCGTGTTTCACAGTAGGAATGGTGTACCTTTCCATCATAGGCCTTGTTGACTCCTCTCCAAATGTAGCGTTTATGTTTTTGGTCAAAAAGCTCAATTTTGGTCTCATCACTCCAAATGACTTTGTGCCAGAAGGTTTGATGCTTGTGTCTGTGCCGTTTGGTGTATTGTAAGCGGGATACTTTATGGCATTTGCGTAGTAATGGCTTTCTTCTGGCGACTCGACCATGCAGCCCATCTTTCTTCAAGTGCCTCCTTATTCTGCATCTTGGAACAGCCACACCACATGTCCTGTATTTCACCTGAAGTTATTTGTGGGTTTGTCTTTGCATCCCGAACAATTTTCCTGGTAGTTGTGGCTGAAATTTTAGTTGGTCTACCTGACCATGGGTTGGTTTCAACAGAACCCCTCATTTTTCACTTCTTGATTAGAGTTTGAACACTGCTGATTTGCATTCTCAATTCCTTGGATATCTTTTTATATCCCTTTCCTGTTTTATACAGTTCAACTACCTTTTCCCGCAGATCCTTTGCTCTCCCCATGACTCAGAATCCAGAATCGTTAGTGCAGGACTGGATAAAAGATGCAAGTGTCTGTCAGAAGTCCAGAAACTCATTGACCTTTTATACACACACACTAATTACAAGAAAACAGATCACAGGTGAGGATGGTTACCTTTAATAGCCATTCAAACCCCTTTTTGTCAACTTGTGTGCATGTTATCAGGCCAAAATCACCAGGGTATGTAAACTTTTGATCAGGGTCATTTGGGTAGTTTCTGTTGTCAGTATGATTTAAAAAGAGTAAACACAGTTGATTGATAATAAATGGCTTCAGCCAAACACTAACCATGAGTGAAAGAAAAGTTTTTGTTTTATCATTTATATTCTCTGAAAAAATGGCCAAGAAATCATAAATTCTGCCAGGGTATGAAAACTTATGAGCACAACTGTATATAGACACATATGGTAGCAAAGTGCATGTGCAATCACTTATCAAGTCGTTTTGACTCTAGCTGTAAGTCTGTGTTTATAAGCATTATATCAAGCTAACTATATACTAGACCTCTGGCACACTCATCCAAAGGAGGACAAAGCATTCTGGGTGTGTGATATACCTACCAAAGGTTACAGGAAGCTTTTAACAGCACTGACATCAGTCACAATATGTCTATTTGTACTGTTAATGTTAGAACATAATTTCTATGATCTGACTAACTAAGTGTTGAAATATCACAGAAATAATTATCAATTTCCGGAGAATAAATAAACTGAAGAACCTCTAAATAAAATTAAAAATGTATAGTAATATGTAGTTTTTTTTAAAAATTTATTTTACATATTCAATTACTATCATCTACAGAGAGTCGCATACAAATCAAAATAGGAGATTTTTATTACCAATTTATGTTTCAATTACAAATGCTCTAATAGTTCATATATATATTTATTCTTATAGGGATATATATACATACAAACTATGGCAAATATAATTACACATTCCGGTTGTTATTGTTATAAATCTGTTATTGTGAATATTTAAATTGGCAGATTTTTTTACTTGCTTTGTTTTGCTTCCAAATGATCCCATTCTGAAGCAGCGAAAGGCTACAGAATAAATGTAAGATTCTTTGCTTATTTGATGAAAAATGTACCTATTGCACTGCACAATGAAGCTTGTTATCTCAGTATGTTTTGAGTGTTACACTGGTTTCTTTTAGAAATGAAAGAATGGGCAGTACGTGAAACTCATGAGAAATAGGTTGGCTATTTTTATATACAGGAACATGCACAATAGAAAAGTCAGGAAAATTAGCACTTTGCTGGGAAGTAATTTAAATTGTCACCTGGTTCTGTTACATAAATATATAGAATGACCTCTTATATTTAGTTGAAATAATTTTTATTGAACAACATATATAGAATGCAACACATCTCTTACGTTTTTCATTAAGGTCAGAGTTCATCCCCTCATTTCTGAGTTAATACATCAAGTCTAAGGGACAAGTAGTCTCTTCTGCTGATCCTTGGAACATGGTTGACTGAGTTCAGAAAATAATCAACTTTAGTGTGTGTTGCAGCCTGCCTTTGAGATTGACTCTATATGGAGAATATGTCTTTAAAGCTGTAAAAAGGGTTTAAACTTCCTTGCATACCTCTTTTCCCCCATTTTATGCAGTTGTGTTTTCATAAGGCAAATACTTTGGTTTCCTTCGTCATCTCTCCATTCTTTTTACTGAACCTTAATATTAAACCTTGCATAATCAACAATAACCAATAAAACTCCCCCCTTCCCTCCCTCTTCTTAAACTTTATCCCAAACTTAAACTTGCCTGTTAAAGGGACAGTGTACACCAATTTTCATAAAACTGCATGTAATAGACAAAAATATATAGAAGAATAATCACAGATACTGATCTAAGAAATCCAGTATAAAACCTTTTAAAAACTCACTTAGGGGGGGAACTTCCGGGTGGCGGCCATGATAGGTCGCACAATACCATCCTGCTCCAGCATTTCAGCTACTTTTGACTTTTATAACTGCTTGGTCGGCTCCTTTATCTGATTTATACCTCGATCCCTGTTATACTAACGCTCCTGTGTCAGATGAGCCAAATTATAGTGAATGAGACAGCTGGGAGCCCCTGGAATAAACTACAAGGTTGAGGCCTTCAATTTACCCCCCGGCGAGACCTGTCAGGGCCTTGTCGTTACGCAGTACGTTGTGCTGACTGACAAGTATCTTAAGGACATTGACGCTAAGCATCCTGAGTGGAACTCATATATCTACTTACCCGATGGAGTCTTACTATATCGGATTGCACAATCAGCTCAAGGATCTTCTGGATGAGCATTTCCTACGCCTTATGGGTACACTGGACGCAGCATGGGGACGCAACAGTATCTCAGAATGGCGCCCTTCCGCTGAGGATATAGAAAATACCTTACTCAAGTCTACTGATGGTAACAGGGGACTGGTCACCGCTGAACGTCCTTGTGTCCTCTCCACAGGCAATTGCCCTCCAACCGCACCAGGCATAGCAATCTGCATGGACCGCACTATAGAGATCGCTGCAACTGCCCTACCTGAGCATGCTCACTCTCCTCCTGTCCTGAATCCGGATCCCGGGACAGATGTGGATTATTCCTATGTGAGTGGACATGAGCAGGGGCGCATTAACATCCCACCGGTCACTTGGTCACTACAATCAGAAGCGCCACTACAGGGCAGCGATAAAAGGCCCACCATTCCGATCGCAACTCTGACCGCATCCACATACCGTTCCAGACCCAGAACCATGGGAACCATCAGCTGGTGCCTAAATGTATGGGGTCTTGCTTACCAAGATTGCAGAAGCTGGGTACATAACTTTTCCTGCAATAAAACAGGCGTGGGCTAGGCATTACTTATATATACAGTCTACGGTGGGGAGCATCAAACCTGCACAGTTCCCTGCATAAATGACCGTTTCAGACTGCTCAGACCCTCATGAATATTAATAGGACTCTGTTTGTTAATTTTTACTTATTTCATAAGTATTTTGTACTATAAAGTAACGTTGCATATGCTCTGATATTAGCAAGACAGGTGGTGAGTTTATTTTCTCTGTGTCTAACACTAGGGCCAGCATATAGCAGTTCTCATAGCATTAGGAGGATGCCTTTTAAGAACTCAGCCTTTGGTTAGATGCAACTGTGAGGGTGGATCACTTGCCTACTCTATATTTACAAGAAATGCTCATCTATTAATTTCCTTTATATTAGTTGCATCTGTTATGCTTAAATGTTCAACACCCATATATTTTTTATTGCATCTACCAATGTGAGACCTAACTAAGCAGCTAGAGTTGCTTGCTGCAGCTATTTCTTATACAGGTGGACATTCACTGGTTAATGCACTGCGGGTTGAATGCTTACCTTAATGTATACCTGCAGGATAGGCATGTTTTTTTTTTAGCATCTCCAATATACAGTTTTCAGTTACTGCTATTTACAACTGCCGCAGTAGCTTGCTTTAGGATACCACAAACTAGTACCAACAAGTCAGGGTGGTAGTTTGAAAAGTCTCTTTTAAAGCAACTTATTGGCTATAGTAATGGAACCTAAATGTTTACTGTTTATTTATTAATTTCCTTTAAACTAGTTACCTTTGTTATGCTTAAATGTTCAACACCCATATACTCTTTATTGTATCTACCAACTTGAGACCTAACTAGGCAACTAGAGTTGCTTGCTGCAGCTACTTCTTATGCAGGTGGACACTTGCTGGTTATTACATGGCAGGTTGAATGCTTTCCTTAATGTAAACCTGCTGGTTAGGCATGTCTTCAGCTTTTCCAATATAGAGTTATCAGTTACCCTCTATATGCTTTGCTATTTACAACCACTGTAGTAGATTGCTGTGAGATACCCCAAACTAGTACCAGCAAGTCAGGGTGGTAAATTGAAAAAGTTTCTTTTAAAGCAACTTATTGGCTATTGAAATGGAACCTGACTATTTATTGTTTCAATTAATATATCTTTTGTAGGACAAACATAGTAATGTACTTACCCTAAATAGTCCCTAGATATAGTTTTGTAGCTCCTACTAGGCTAAGATTTGATTGAAGTGACAGTGTAGTAATCTAAGAATGTCGCTGGTTGAGATAGCATCCCGCAGAATCTGGGCCTTCATCTAATGTATACCTGTGGGATAAATATATCAATTCTCCCTTAACTAACAATACTAATTTCACCAATAGTACTCCTTATTATAAATTTCATAGTTACACCCAAGAATATTTGCTTCTGGTCCCCCATTGGCATGTCTGGGGTTCTCGCTGTCTGCGGCCGAGATGGCGAGTTCCTATCTTTCTTAATTGGGAACTGGATGAATGTTTCACATCTGGATTTGTGTTTACCGTGACTTCTCTAATCATGCCACCAGAACCTATCAGTCATTTTCAGACTAAGACATGAGGGCATTATAGAGTATCCCCTCAATCCTTTTTGATTTGATGCTCCCACAGGACTGCTTGGTTAAGGATATGTGATATAATCCAGCCAATGCATACCCCCCTGAAAACCAATAGCCTGTAATTTACAGTACATATCTCTCGAGACCTACTAATTACCATAATTACCATTATGCCCTTGAAATGAGGTCTACCCAGGACTCTAACTCCCCATATGCTAGCAAAAGTGTATTTACTTATGACCCTAGGAAATTGTTTGATGCAGGCTTATAGCATGGCATTCTTCCCACCCCTGCGCTCTAGACTCCTAGGGTAAACCCATCTTACTAGAAAGTAAACATAATTTTATTCTTTCTGTTCCTCTATTTAATAAGCTTATAGTTACATAAAGGACTAACTCAAATAAAGAAAATTAAAATCCGAGGTAAACAAAACAAGATCCATGAGTGGTCTTGGCTAGAGCAGATAGCCTTCCTTTACAGTAAATATCCCACCTGGTTTGGGGTCCAAGAGTGGCCCCTTAAATAAAAGGGGAGGCTTACAGTATCATTGGCATGACTGAAGAATATGCTCACATAACACGCTCACTATTTTCTATCTTTTTGTTATCTTATTAGTTGATCTTATCACTAATGTTTGTATCTACATTTTATGTATTGCATGCTCAGCTCTGTATTGTGTTTACTATGATGGTATTTATGGAGTGTTTTAATGCTATACATGTATGCCACAATTTGCCTCAATAAAAATATTTAAAAAAAAAAAAAAAAAAAAAAAAACTCACTTAGAAGCTCCAACTTTAGCACTGTTGATGGGGTTTAGCTGGGGCACCCGGTGAAAAGGTCTGGGGAAAAAAGAGCAGCAGATACTCTCCCCTTTCACTGCATATGAAAAGATAGATAATAGACAGAGCAAGCAGAAGTCTGTAAACACACGTATGCATCTGACACTGTGGGACTTGGTAAGGAGTCTGAAAATCAGCACAATGTTCTTAAAAGAAAAGCAAAACTATACATTATTACAAAAACACTCCCAGATGACTACGGTACGTAAAAATGGATTCTACAAAAAAATGTATGCAAAGAGAAATCTAGTGTACAATGTCCCTTTAAAGGAACATTGTAGTGTCACAAATGCTAGGGCGCTTTCCTATTTTACTTGCATTATCAAATTTAACACTATTTTAGGTATCTTTTTTTCAAGTAGACTGTCCCCTTTCATTTCCATGACTGCATACTGAGGTAGGCACAGGGTTGTACACTTGTCTTAAATACTATGTTTATAAAATGATTTCAAACTTTGGGTTAGACTCCAATCTTTCAGATCATCTTTATAGGCTGTTTTACTTCCCTCAATAGGTCTTTTGTGTTGGAGTAATCACAATGCAAAATGAAAAAAACATTACCATATTAAAAAAAAAGAGTATCAGATCCGTGAAGGTATTGGAAGATTTAACCATTACGTACATGGACAATTTAGACATCAGAATAAATCTGCCATTTTCGGTTGTTTTGATTTGGTTTATTGGTTCCGGTGCTCATTGATTGATAGCCATTATTGGTCATTCAGGGTGCCGTAATGCGAAAATGGAGATCGAATCTTGCTTAGAATATCAATCTTGGCTGAAAGATTGCGATCACTTTGGATATAAAAAATTAAACTCAGAAAGATTACAATCTATACCTATGTTGCAACACAGCTGCCAAATAAAGATCAAGATATGTCCATGCTTCTGAGTAACCTCTGTATGTTAAGGAGTGTGTACATGACCTGAACAACATATGAATACCATGTTTACACTGCTGATGCATTATACTCAAGGCACATGCACACTCCTAAGCATACCTTTGTATGCTCTCATGGAAAAGAGCCAAGTTTCAACTTTTTATATTTTTATATCTACACGCTAGCTAAATTATTAAAGTTTAATTTTGACTTCCAAATCCCTCCAAAGTTGTCACTTTTTATATACAAAGGTAGTGATTTGTGAGCATGAACCCACTGAATGAAAGGCCATATAATTTTGTGTTATTTTATAAATTGCCATTTTTATATAAATGTCCAAGCAAATCATTGTACTCAAAATTAAAATAAAAGTCTCTTGATCATACTTAAAGGGATGTCAAACACCTTGAGATTTTAATATAAAATGTTTAATTATACATAGTAAAATAGCTTTGCAATTTTTTTATTATTTTTGCTTCCCCATTTGATGAAATTTAATTCTGAAATTTGTGAGTTTTCTAAATTTAAAACTGGAAGCACACACTGAAGTCATCATATGTAGGCTGACCATATTGCAGCAGGGCTGTTTAAATGTTTTTAATAATATTCCATTATAAGAAACCTGACATATGTATTTTTAATATGTTTCCCTTTTTAAAGCGGCAATATGGTCACCCTAATCATAAGCCAATGCTTGCTACATATCCATTACAAACTGGCTGCACTAGAAGTGATCATACAAGGAACAGCATAACAATGCAGTTTACATACAAATTGACAGTGGTAAACCTTGTCTACTGCAGTAACAACTGTGGATTGGCTCGTCCATATAATGCAAGCAGTCAGGGGAGTTTGACTATTGAAAAGCAAGTGCTACAAACAATGTGTTAATCTATTCTGGAAATTTTTACACGTGGGAGACATGTTAATCTGTTGCTAGACTACAGAAAGTTGTGCTTTGTCTATCTATCTATTGGGTACTTATAGAGTGCAAACTAATCACCTGTGAGGGTCTCAAGGCGCTATGGGAAAGAGGATAGGGGGAGGGGAGGTGGGGGGGAGGGGATGGGTGTTCAGTCAAAGAGCCAGGTTTTGAGGTCCTTTCTGAACTTTGTAAGGGAGGTGGATTGTCTTAGGTGCAGCGGGAGGGTGTTCCATGTCTTTGCTGCCATGTGGAAGAAGGTTATTCCGCCCACTGTGGATTTGCTGATGCGGGGGATGACTGCGAGTGCTTGGTCGGCCGATCGGAGATGTCTAGCGGGGGTGTAGAAATTTACGCTGTGGTTGATGTATTCGGGTCCGATATTGTGTAGGGCCTTGAACGTGTGGGTAAGGAGCTTGTTGATGGGGAGCCAGTGAAGGTTCCTTAGGTGTTTGGTAATGTGGCATTGGAGAGAGATGTCAAGGATGAGTCTGGCTGAGGCGTTCTGGATACGTTGGAGTCTCTTTGGAGTTTGATGGTGGAGCCTGCATAGAGTGCGTTGCCGTAGTCCAACTGGCTGCTGACGAGGGTGTGGGTGACTGTTTTCTTGGTTTCGGTAGGGATCCACTTGAAGATTTTTCATAGCAGGTGGAGAATGTGGAAGCAAGTTGAGGTGATGGCATTGATTTGTCAGACCATGGAGTGTGAGGAGTCCAGGATGAAGCCTAGATTTCGTGCATGGTCGGTTGGAGTTGGAGGGTGACCGAGTGCTGTGGGTCACCAGGAGTTGTCCCATACGAATTTATTGGGTCCGAGGAGGAGGACTTCAGCTTTGTCTGTGTTCAGTTTGAGCCGGTTGTCATTCATCCAGGTGGCGACTGCTGTCAGGCCTTCGTGGACGTTCTTTTTGACGGTGGCGGGATCTTGGGTGAGTGAGATGATTAACTGGGTGTAGTCGGCATAGGAGACGATGTTGAGGTTGTGGCATCCGACGATGGCGGCGAGAGGGGCCATGTAGATGTTGAAGAGGGTGGGGCTCAGCAATGAGCCTTGTGGTACACCACAGTTGACTGGTGTGGGTTTGGAGGAGAAGGGCTGAAGTCTGAATTTCTGGGTCCTGTCAGTAAGGAAGGAGGTGATCCATTCCAGGGCTTTGCTGCAGATGCAAGCGTTGTGTAGGCGGGTGTGGTGGGTGTTGTGGTCGACAGTGTCGAAAACTGTTGAAAGGTCTAGGAGGATGAGTCCCTTTAATGTAAGTACAACTTGAAAAATGTAATTGAAGCAATATATTTTGCTTGTTATTAATATGTGAACTGCCTATTTGCAAAACCATTAACTCTGAAAAAGTTAGCAAACATATTCCACTTGAAACAGGTCAAACTGGGATTTAATAGAATCTTTCATTTAAAAAATAAATAATTAAACAGAAGTTTACTGGAAAAGAGTTTTAAAGTGGATTGCAATACCTTTGTTAATCTTTTCCCCATACAAGATATAGGGAACCTTTTGTGCCATAAATGCATCTGGGAAGCTTTTGATAAGCCATTTATATGCTTGGGTATTCTAATTAACTGAGAGATCTTCATATTTAAAACCTTTGAAAATCTATACAAGGCATCTTATGAAGTTATTCAGATAGGCCGGAATAAGGCCATCAAAATGTACGATATTCAATCAAGGAATAAAGTTAAGGTGCACATTAATAATTAATGACCCATTACTGTGATATTATTTCATGAATTAAGATATTTTCACTTATTTAAGATGCAACATCTCATGCTGTGTTTAGCCACAGAAATCCCCTTATGGGGTGGGTGCAGCAAAATCAAAACCACTGTCATTTAAAGCTCATTTAACTCTCATCATCAGAAGATGTGTCCAAAGGCAATATTTAGTTAAGTTATTGTGAAGATAAAAACGTGAGAATAATGTCCTCCATTTCATAACAGTAAGAGCCACAAAAGTTATTATATGGCCAATTAATACATATAGGCAAGAATTCACAATCCTTTTTCCCCAGAGGTATTCTGTACACATTGTTAACAATGTATCAGATAACTATGGGTAAGATATGCAAATTAGATAAATAACATCTCATGCTTTTTGCTTTCTGTACTGTGTTTAACCACAGAAATCCCCTTATCAGGAAGGTGCAGAAAAATCAAAATGACTTGTGGACAACCTCTTCAAGCTCATTGGCTCTCATCAGCAGAAGATAAGTCTGATTTTCTGCACCGTGAAGCTTATTTCCAAGGCAAAAAACAATATTCATTTAAGTTATGGTAGAGATAATAGTGTGAGATTAAAATCCTCCATATCATAAAAGTAAGAGTCACAAAAATTATTGTATAGCCAATTATTACACCTAGGCAAAAAAGCTGTTGCATTGCTCATTTGCATATCTTACCCAGAGTTCTCTGGTGCATTGATAAAAACAGGGATTCTTGCCTAGATGTGCTAATTGACTATACAGGAACAAACAAAAAAACCCAGTGAGCTCCGGTAAGATGAAGAAGTGGTTGATTTATTCATATATAGAAAAACACACACTTAGATAAACACAGGGGTTTTAAATAGGAAAATGAAAAACAAAAAAGCCATGACCATCAGCTGCCAGTCGGTCTTACGCGTTTCGGCTGGAGTAGTAGCCTTAATCATAGACCTAATTGCTAATTGACTATACAATATTTTTTGTAACTCTTACTTTTATAAAAGAAATTATTTTAATCTCACACTTTAATTTGCAACATCACTTAAAGGGTAAATCTACTTAAAAAATATTGTTTAAAATTGTTTAAAAACATAGATAATCCCTTTAATACCCATTCCCCAGTTTTGCATAACCAACACTGTTATATTAATAGGGTTTTTTCATCTATGATTACCTTGTATCTATGCCCCTGCAGATTGGCTAAAAGGCAAGATCGTAAAAAACCCTGTGATAAGGGGCAATCAGTGCTGGTCCTTGTATAACCATTATCATTCTCCACAGGGTAAGTAAAATGTTATCTGTATTGCACACATGAGCTAGAATTGTCTCGCTGTTGTGCAAAATGTTAAAAGCTAAAAAAAACAGAATTTATGCTTACCTGATAAATTACTTTCTCCAAAGGTGTGTCCGGTCCACGGCGTCATCCTTACTTGTGGGAATATCTCTTCCCCAACAGGAAATGGCAAAGAGTCCCAGCAAAGCTGGCCATATAGTCCCTCCTAGGCTCCGCCCACCCCAGTTATTCGACCGACGGACAGGAGGAAAAATATAGGAGAAACCATATGGTACCGTGGTGACTGTAGATAGAGAAAATAATTCATCAGACCTGATTAAAAAACCAGGGCGGGCCGTGGACCGGACACACCGTTGGAGAAAGTAATTTATCAGGTAAGCATAAATTCTGTTTTCTCCAACATTGGTGTGTCCGGTCCACGGCGTCATCCTTACTTGTGGGAACCAATACCAAAGCTTTAGGACACGGATGAAGGGAGGAAGCAAATCAGGTTACCTAAACGGAAGGCACCACGGCTTGCAAAACCTTTCTCCCAAAAATAGCCTCCGAAGAAGCAAAAGTATCAAATTTGTAAAATTTGGCAAAAGTGTGCAGTGAAGACCAAGTCGCTGCCTTACATATCTGATCAACAGAAGCCTTGTTCTTGAAGGCCCATGAGGAAGCCACAGCCCTAGTGGAGTGAGCTGTGATTCTTTCAGGAGGCTGCCGTCCAGCAGTCTCGAAAGCCAATCGGATGATGCTTTTAAGCCAAAAGGAAAGAGAGGTAGACGTCGCTTTTTGACCTCTCCTTTTACCAGAATAGACGACAAACAGAGAAGATGTTTGTCTGAAATCTTTTGTAGCTTCTAAATAGAATTTTAGAGCACGGACTACGTCCAAATTGTGTAACAAACGTTCCTTCTTTGAAACTGGATTCGGACACAAAGAAGGTACAACTATCTCCTGGTTAATATTTTTGTTAGAAACAACCTTTGGAAGAAAACCAGGCTTAGTACGCAAAACCACCTTATCTGCATGGAACACCAGATAGGGCGGAGAACACTGCAGAGCAGATAACTCTGAAACTCTTCTAGCAGAAGAAATAGCAACCAAAAACAAAACTTTCCAAGATAACAACTTAATATCTATGGAATGTAGAGGTTCAAACGGAACCCCTTGAAGAACTGAAAGAACTAAATTTAAACTCCAGGGAGGAGTCAAAGGTCTGTAAACAGGCTTGATCCTAACCAGAGCCTGAACAAATGCTTGAACATCTGGCATAGCTGCCAGTCATTTGTGTAGTAAGACAGATAAAGCAGAAATCTGTCCCTTTAGAGAACTCGCAGATAATCCTTTATCCAAACCTTCTTGCAGAAAGGATAGAATCTTAGGAATTTGTATCTTATTCCAAGGGAATCCCTTGGATTCACACCAGCAGATATATATTTTCCATATTTTATGGTAAATATTTCTTTTTTTTTTTCATATATATATTTATTGATGAAATCCATGAGGGGGTACAGAAAAAAAAATAGGTGGGGTGAGAAAGGCAAATTGGCAATACAAAACAGATATTTTACATCACAAAAAATGCATACATAAGGTTTTGAAATAAACAATTTTTAGCTAATGACATCATAACATAAGCCTTTTCTATTGAGTTATACTCCATCCAATTAACCAAATACTTAATCTTCAAAAAAAAAAAAAGTCCTATGTCCTCTTCAATAACTCAAGGATACCTTAATTCCCTCCCTACATGGATTTCTTTTCTTATCTTTTTTCCCCTTTCCTTTTCCTTCCTAGTCCTTTATTCATTATCTTTTCTTCAATAAACAACACAAAGAAAAAAGAGAGAAAAAAAAAAAAAAAAAACACACACACACAAACAGCAGACATACAAACAAACACAAAAAGAAAAAAAGGAAGAGACAAAAAAAATAAAAAATAAATAAATAAATTTATTTTAAAAAAATCGACTGATCCTCTCCCAGTCCTCACCCCCCCTCCCCACTCCCATCCAACTCAAGATAGAAATTGTCTCCAGGATTCAGGGTATCTATCTGAGAGTATTAGTTCTAACAGATCTGATAACCTGCGAAAGTGGGTTAATATTTGTCGTTGCACTTCCTCGGTTTGGTCTAAAATAACCTTATCCCATTTGGTTAGATAATTTTTAACTTTATTTTCCTCAAATATTTGTGGGTCTTGCTGTTCCAAGAGCATTTGATATCGAATCTTACCGATAACCGCAGCTATAGTTGGAACATTTTTGTCCTTCCACATTCCTAAAATCATCTGTCTCACTAATAGAATTACCGTATTTATTAGAGGTTTGTTTTGGACCTGATCTTGTACCAGAAAAAATATATATAATGGTTTAAGTGTTATGCTGACCGGTAGAAATTTATTCAGCCAAAATTCCACCTGTTTCCATACCTTAGTTATTTTTGGACAGGCACAAAACATATGAAAAAGGTCAGCATAAGGGAATCTACATCTATTACAGGCCATATTCCCCTTCCACCTGGCAAGCCTAGTGGGAGTGAGATATGCCCTGTTTAGAAGCTTTAGATGTGATTCTCTTATCGCCATGTTACTTGAGAACTTCCTGACCCTGTTAAAGCTCTTTTGAAAATATTCTCTATCTATTTCAGGAAAATCTTGCCTCCATAAACCTAAGAGACTATTTATTCTTGCCTCTGCATCTTTAGATACAAGTAATTGATAAATGTAGGAAATAGAATGATTTCCAGAGGAGAACCGATTTATGACTGCGTCTAATGGTCCTAATGACCATATATCACTCTCCAGACTCCCTTGCTTATAGAAAAAATGCCTTATTTGGAGATAGGCAAAAAATGATTTCCTATCTAAGTTATATTCTCTAGTCAGAGTTTCAAATGATTTCATATGATTAGAGAGTGGATCTATCAGTTGCCGTAAGAAAATCAGATTATTTGCTGACCATTTCATAAAGGCAGAGGTTGAACATCCGCTTTCAAAATCAGGATTTCCTCTGATGGGTAGGTATTTGGATAGAGTGTGCCTTATCTCTAAATGTTTGCAGATTTTGAGCCAGGCTAGAATTATATTGTTAATTGTAAATTTTAATATAGAATTTTGAATCGTTGAATAGTGAGATATATGTAGTATTGCTTTCAATGAGTAGGGGGATACTATCTTCTCCTCAATCTCTAAGCTGGTAACATAATTTGCTTCAGTTAGCCAGTCCAGTGCTATTCTGGCAAGACAGGCCAAATTATATTTTACCAGATTCGGGAAGGCAAAACCACCCATTTCTTTTGGATGCATCAGTCTGGCTAATGCAATCCGTGGTTTTTTAGAAGCCCATAAAAAATGGGAGCAACCTGTATTGAATTTTTTAATATCCATCTTCCGTATAAATACAGGGATATTCTGGATAACAAATAAAACTTTTGGGAGAGTTCGCATTTTTATTAACGCAATCCTTGCTGATAGAGACAGTGGTAACCTACTCCATTTCTGCATCTCAGAGAGACACTTCCTCCATATAGGAGTAAAATTTATGCCATACCATTCCTGTGGATTTCTGGAGATGTTAATTCCTAAGTATTTGATAGAATTATCGGTTAATTTGAAAGGATTTTCTAAGAGACTATTTCTATTCTTTATTATCCATAAAATCTCTGATTTGGCTATATTTACTCTGTAGCCAGTAAAATTGCTAAATTCCGCTAGTAGATCCACTAAGATTGGAATATTTTTCGCCGAGTTCCTTATATAGAATAGAATATCATCCGCATAGAGGGATAGAACCAGCTTATGTTGTTTTATCTTAATGCCCTCTAATATTTCTCTACTCTTTATAGCTAAAGGTTCTATAGCCAGATCGAATAACAAGGGTGAAAGGGGACACCCCTGTCTCGTTCCTTTCGATAACGTTATAGGGGGGGATAGAATATTATTTATGCTAAGACAGGAGATGGGGTTCTGATATATTAAGGAGATATATGTGAAAAAGTGCCCTGAAAAGCCAAAGTTAGTTAGCGTTGTGAATAAGTGATCCCATAGGACAGAGTCAAAAGCTTTTTCCGCATCAACTGTCAGAAGAGCAAAATCTTGCTTTGTATCTGACCCTGTCCTATGGGATTCTAATACATATTCAATCAGCATCATAGCCTTTCTTATATTTTTTTGTGCTGTTCTCCCCGGTAAAAAACCGGTTTGATCTGGGTGAATGACATCACCTATGATCTTTTTGAGACGGGACGCTAATATGTTTGCTAATATTTTATAATCGTTATTGAGGAGGGAGATTGGTCTATATGCATCGAGTGAGTTAGGGTCCTTATCCTTCTTTAGAATAAGAGTAATATTAGACGCTGTAAAGGTTTGTGAGGGTTTGACATGTAGTAGAAAGTAGTTATTAAACAGTTTAGTCAATATTGGGGCAATCTCTTCTGCGAGTATTTTATAAAACTCACTGGGAAGTTGGTCAGGGCCTGGGGCCTTCCCTAGGGTTAGTTCTATAATAGCTTTTGAAACCTCCCCCATTGTGATCTCCTTATTTATTGTACTCAGCTGTGCTGCTGAAATTTTTGGCATCTTAATGCTATTCCAAAATCTATTTTTCGTCTCCTGATTGGCTTCAGTAGAAGTGTACAGTTTTTGGAAGAATAAGTAAAATTGTCTATTAATGTCCTTTGGGGTGTTGTATTTTTGGCCATCAGATAGTATTGAGCCAATATAATTACTTTTCCTTTTGCTTTTTGAAATGGTCGCAAGCATTTTTGCCGTTTTTGGAGAAAATGCACCGAATAAGGCTTTGTTTTTGAGTTCTGTTTGTAGCTGATTTTGTATTAAAAATATCTCTCTTTCTTTCTTTGCCTCCTGATAAATGATCCAATTCTCTCTACTCGGATTGTCAATATATTTTCTAAATTTATTTTTCAAGGTATTCGTTAATTGAAAGTCTCTAGCTTTTATCTTTCTTTTCCTTTTGACCATAAAGGCCTTTATCTCACCCCTGAGAAAGGCCTTCGCAGCTTCCCAATATATTTCAGTCTTAACGAGATAATCTTTATTTAACAGAGCATAATCCCTCCATTTTTGGGTAAGCCAGTTCCTAAAATAAATGTTGGAGTACAGAAATGAAGGGAAAAAAAATTTGCCACATAGATTTTCTCTGTTATTCCCCAGCTGGACAGATAAAGAGATAATCGCATGATCCGATAGGACTATACTTTTTATATCTGTTTTAATCTCCAATTGTAAGAGTTTTTCAGAGGCCAAAAACATATCTATCCTTGAGAATGTATGGAAGGTCTTGGACTCACATGTAAACATTTTCTCATCTGGATGTTGTATTCTCCAAACATCCCTGAGTCCAAGACCTTTCATAAAGGATTTTAGGACCCTGGCCTCCTTCTTAGACCTATAAGAGCCACTTGATCTCAGTCTGTCCAGCTGGGGGACACATACACTATTGAAATCTCCACCAATAATTATTTGGGAGTCCACTGATTTGATTAATTTTGCATAAAGTTTATCCCAAAAATCTGGTCGGCATTCATTTGGTGCATAGAGATTACATAAGGTATATCGCCATTTATTAATCTCTATTTCCAAAATAATATACCTTCCCTCTACATCTCTCTGTTGCGAGATTAACTGGAACTCTAAATTCTTACTAAAAATACATGCCACTCCTCTCTTTCTTTTAACTGCCGGAGTTGCATAGACCTCTCCAATCCAGCCCATTTTTAGTTTCTCTATTTCCTGCATACTCAGATGTGTTTCCTGCAGGAAAGCAATATCTGGTTTGTGACTTTTCAGATGTTGTAATATTTTTTTTCTCTTGGCAGGGGAGGAGAACCCCCCTACATTCCAAGATAGTAAGTTAAGTAATTTTTTCATTTCTATTAATGTGAGTTTTTATAGCCCCATCCAAAGAGAGGGGGAGAGGAAAAGGAGGAGAAAAAAAAAAAAAAAAAAAGAAAAGAAAAAGAAAAAAAAAACACAAAAACAAACAGACAGTAGAACATGTCGGTGCCGAGCAGGCCAACTAATGTACAAAGAAAGAACCTCGCTATTCTCATAGTTAATTCTGACTTTTCTTATTTTCCTAGAAAATGTTTAACCTCCTCCACTGTAGTTAATGTATAAATGTTATTGTCAGTAAAGATTTAGATTTTTGCCGGGTAGATCATAGTGGCTTTATGACCTGCGTTGATCAGTTGCGTGCACCAAGGTGCCATCAGTCTCCTATTTAATGTTTCCGCAGAAAAGTCTTGAAATAAGTATATGGTAAATATTTCTAGTTACCGGTTTTCTGGCCTGAACCAGAGTATCAATCACAGAATCTGAAAACCCACGCTTTGATAGAATCAAGCATTCAATCTCCAAGCCGTCAGCTGGAGGGAGACCAGATTTGGATGTTCGAATGGACCCTGAACAAGAAGGTCCTGTCTCAAAGGTACCTTCCATGGTGGAACCGATGACATATTCACCAGGTCTGCATACCAAGTCCTGCGTGGCCACGCAGGAGCTATCAAGATCACCGAGACCCTCTCCTGTTTGATCCTGGCTACCAGCCTGGGAATGAGAGGAAACGGTGGGAACACATAAGCTAGGTTGAAGGTCCAAGGCGCTACTAGTGCATCCACTAGAGTCGCCTTGGGATCCCTGGATCGGGACCCGTAGCAAGGAACCTTGAAGTTCTGATGAGACGCCATCAGATCCATGTCTGGAATGCCCCATAATTGAGTCAACTGGGCAAAAATCTCCGGGTGGAGTTCCTACTCCCCCGGATGGAATGTCTGACGACTCAGATAATCCGCTTCCCAGTTTTCCACACCTGGGATGTGGATCGCAGATAGATGGCAGGAGTGATTCTCCGCCCATTGTATTATTTTGGTTACTTCTTTCAACGCCAGGGAACTCCTTGTTCCCCCCTGATGATTGATATACGCAACAGTCGTCATGTTGTCTGATTGTAATCTTATGAATCTGGCCTTTGCAAGCTGAGGCCAAGCCCTGAGAGCATTGAATATCGCTCTTAGTTCCAGAATGTTTATCGGGAGAAGAGACTCTTCCCGAGACCATAGTCCCTGAGCTTTCAGGGATTCCAAGACCGCACCCCAGCCCACTAGACTGGCGTCGGTCGTGACAATGACCCACTCTGGTCTGCGGAAGCTCATTCCCTGGGATAGGTGGTCCAGGGATATCCACCAACGGAGTGAATCTCTGGTCTTCTGATCTACTTGAATCACTGGAGACAAGTCTGTATAGTCCCCATTCCACTGTTTCAGCATGCACAGTTGTAATGGTCTTAGATGAATTCGCGCAAAAGGAACTATGTCCATTGCTGCAACCATCAACCCTACTACTTCCATGCACTGAGCTATGGAAGGACGTGGAACAGAATGAAGAACTTGACAAGTGCTTAGAAGTTTTGACTTTCTGACACCTGTCAGAAAGATCCTCATTTCTAAGGAATCTATTATTGTTCCCAGGAAGGGAACTCTTGTTGAAGGAGATAGAGAACTTTTTTCTATGTTCACCTTCCATCCGTGAGATCTGAGAAAGGCCAGAACGATGTCTGTATGAGCCTTTGCTTTTGAAAGGGACGACGCTTGTATTAGAATATCGTCCAAGTATGGTACTACTGCAATGCCCCTCGGTCTTAGAACCGCTAGAAGGGACCCGAGTACCTTTGTGAAAATCCTTGGAGCAGTGGCTAATCCGAATGGGAGGGCCACAAACTGGTAATGTTTGTCCAGAAAGGCGAACCTTAGGAACTGATGATGTTCTTTGTGGATAGGAATATGTAGGTACGCATCCTTTAGATCCACGGTAGTCATAAATTGACCTTCCTGGATAGTGGGTAGAATCGTTCGAATGGTTTCCATTTTGAACGATGGTACCCTGAGAAATTTGTTTAGGATCTTTAAATCCAGAATTGGTCTGAAGGTTCCCTCTTTTTTGGGAACTACGAACAGATTTGAGTAAAATCCCATTCCTTGTTCCGTCATTGGAACTGGGTGTATCACTCCCATCTTTAACAGGTCTTCTACACAATGTAAGAATGCCTGTCTCTTTATTTGGTTTGAGGATAAGTGAGACATGTGGAACCTTCCCCTTGGGGGTAGTTCCTTGAATTCCAGAAGATAACCCTGAGAAACTATTTCTAGCATCCAGGGATCCTGAACATCTCTTGCCCAAGCCTGAGCAAAGAGAGAGAGTCTGCCCCCCACTAGTCCCGGATTGGGGGCTACTCCTTCATGCTGTTTTGTTAGTGGTAGCAGGCTTCTTGGTCTGCTTACCCTTGTTCCAGCCTTGCATCGGTTTCCAGGCTGGTTTGGACTGTGAGGCATTACCCTTTTGCTTAGAGGATGCAGAATTAGAGGCCGGTCCGTTCCTGAAATTACGAAAGGAATGAAAATTAGACTTATTCTTGGCCTTGAAAGGCGTATCTTGTGGGAGGGCATGACCCTTTCCCCCAGTGATGTCTGAGATAATCTCTTTCAATTCTGGTCCAAAGAGAGTTTTACCCTTGAAGGGGATGTTAAGCAATTTTGTCTTGGATGATACATCCGCTGACCAAGACTTTAGCCAAAGCGCTCTGCGCGCCACAATTGCAAACCCTGAATTTTTCGCCGCTAATATAGCTAATTGCAAAGCGGCATCTAAAATAAAAGAGTTAGCCAACTTAAGTGCGTGAACTCTGTCCATAACCTCCTCATATGGAGTCTCTCTACTGAGCGACTTTTCTAGTTCCTCGAACCAGAACCACTCTGCTGTAGTGACAGGAACAACGCACGAAATGGGTTGTAGAAGGTAACCTTTGCTGTACAAAAATCTTTGTAAGCAAACCCTCCAATTTTTTATCCATAGGATCTTTGAAAGCACAACTATCTTCGATAGGAATAGTAGTGCGCTTGTTGAGAGTAGAAACTGCCCCCTCGACCTTAGGGACTGTCTGCCATAAGTCGTTTCTGGGGTCGACCATAGGAAATAATTTCTTAAATATAGGAGGGGGAACAAAAGGTATGCCGGGCTTCTCCCACTCCTTATTCACTATGTCCGCCACCTGCTTGGGTATAGGAAAAGCGTCGGGGTGCACCGGAACCTCTAGGAACTTGTCCATCTTGCATAATTTTTCTGGAATGACCAAGTTGTCACAATCATCCAGAGTAGATAACACCTCCTTAAGCAGTGCACGGAGATGTTCTAATTTAAATTTAAATGTCACAACATCAGGTTCAGCCTGTTGAGAAATTTTTCCTGAATCTGAAATTTCCCCATCTGACAAAACCTCCCTCATGGCCCCTTCAGTTGGTGTGAGGGTATGACAGAACAATTATCATCAGCGCCCTCCTGCTCTTCAGTGTTTAAAACAGAGCAATCGCGCTTTCTCTGATATGCAGGCATTTTGGATAAAATATTTGCTATGGAGTTATCCATTACAGCCGTCAATTGTTGCATGGTAATAAGCATTGGCGCGCTAGAAGTAAAAGGGGCCTCCTGCGTGGGCAAAACTGGCATAGACACAGAAGGAGATGATGTAGAACCATGTCTACTCCCTTCATCTGAGTTTGGACGCTATGGCACAATTATCACACAATTTTGAAGGGGGAGACACATTGGCTTTCATACATATAGAACATAGCTTATCTGAAGGCACAGACATGTTAAACAGGCTTAAACTTGTCAATAAAGCACAAAAACCGTTTTAAAACAAAACCGTTACTGTCTCTTTAAATTTTAAACAGAGCACACTTTATTATTGAATATGTGAAAATATATGAAGGAATTGTTCAAAATTTACCAAAATTTCACCACATTGTCTTAAAGCATTAAAAGTACCAATTTTCAGAGCTTTAACCCTTAAAATAACGAAACCGGAGCCGGTTACAGATTTAACCCCTATACAGTCCCAGCTACAGCCTTTGCTGTGACTTTACCAAGCCCAGAGGGGAATACGATACCAAATGACGCCTTCTAGGAACTTTTCCAACTACTTTCAGGTCCTCACACATGCATCTGCATGTCTTGCTCTCAAAAACAACTGCGCAGTAATGGCGCGAAAATGAGGCTCAGCCTACAACTGGGAAGGCCCTTCCTGACTGGAAAAGGTGTCTAACATAGTGCCTGACGTTAAAAAACATTCCCCAAGTTTATAAGTGTGAATTATCAGCATAAACATTTATAAAATGTCCAAATAAAGCAATCGATTTAGCCCATAAAAGTGTCTACCAGTTTTATAGCCCATATTAAGCCCTTTATTCTGTTTGAGACTAAGAAAATGGCTTACCGGTCCCCATGAGGGGAAATGACAGCCTTCCAGCATTACACAGTCTTGTTAGAAATATGGCTAGTCATACCTTAAGCAGAAAAGTCTGCTAACTGTTTCCCCCAACTGAAGTTACTTCATCTCAACAGTCCTATGTGGAAACAGCAATCGATTTTAGTTACTGTCTGCTAAAATCATCCTCCTCTCACAAACAGAAATCTTCATCTTTTTCTGTTTCAGAGTAAATAGTACATACCAGCACTATTTTAAAATAACAAACTCTTGATAGTAGAATAAAAAAACTACAACTAAACACCACATACTCTTAACCATCTCCGTGGAGATGTTGCCTGTGCAACGGCAAAGAGAATGACTGGGGTGGGCGGAGCCTAGGAGGGACTATATGGCCAGCTTTGCTGGGACTCTTTGCCATTTCCTGTTGGGGAAGAGATATTCCCACAAGTAAGGATGACGCCGTGGACCGGACACACCAATGTTGGAGAAAATGCACCAAGATAAGAGACGATCTGAAGAGGCTTAGATACAATAAAAATGCATTTACTAGAGAAAATGCTAAGTGTGACTAAGAGGGAGAAAACCAAAATCAATAATAATATGCAAAAAATTTTTATAGAAATATGCTAAAAAATGATTTTTCTTTTTACAGATAAAAACATTAAGGGCTCAATGTACGAAGTAGCCTAAGCTGCTGCGGAGCCCTTGTGGGGCAGATTTGCATGTGCCGAAGAGAAATCACAGAGAGCTTGCTCACTCTCGGCTATTGGCGGTTGCGCAGAAGCAGCAGCCAGGGCGATGTGTCTGCTCAGCTGAATAGTTTAATTTTTGCAGAGTGATCTGTAGTGGGTTTCTGAACCTTTAAGCAGAATAAGTAAATTATTTGAAAGTTGTATACAGGGCTAAAGTGTTTGCAGGATTTATATACTGCTCCAAATGCCTTTATTTTTTTTATTTTATTTTTTACACAGAGCACTTGAATTAAAGCCTGCTAAACCTCGGGAGTATCAGGTACAAATATAAGAAAAACACTGTACAAAAAAAAATTAGCAGCTTTAATAATTTGTTAGGAATATTCATTCTGCTGTTAGTTAAAATGTTTGCTTCAAGCAAAGTCTGCACATATTACCAGTTGCAGACTGGGGGAGGAGACGTGGCGTGGTTACCTAGGTAACCAGAAAGCACCCCCTTATATTATCAGAGTGCTTATCCTTTTTTTTAAAAAAACAACTTAATTTGTGTTATGTTCTACCACTTGTTAAGCCCACTCCTCAGACCCCATCCCAGCTCCTCCTGCCCACCACATTTCACACTTTTGCCCAATGTGTGTGGGGGGGCGGTGTCCCTCTTTTGGATTTTGAAATGTTGGGAGTTATGTAATTACTTGACCGCTAAGGCATGAAGCTATTTGTCTTGTATGGTAGGATCCCTTATTTCAAATGAGAGGTTAAGATAATCACCAGGCAGCTGGACAGATGCAGGACCACTCATTTGAAAGAGGTGGAGTTTTATGATAATTGCCTGCATCTTTGCTAGGATTGCCACCTCGGCCATGTTCTCCTGGACACTTATGAGTTACACATGTTACAGGGTGTGCAGGGAGGAGCATATATTCTGTTCTGGACAGCACAATCTATATGCACTATTCATGTTCCACCCTGCACACCCTGCAGCATGTGTAACTTGAAAGTGTCCAGGAAAACATGGCTGAGGTGGCAAGGGTTGCCACCTCAGCCATGTTTTCCTGGGCCCTTATGAGTTACACATGCTGCAGGGTGTGCAGGGAGGAACATGTATTGTGTTTCTAGACAGCACTATTCATATTCCTCCCTGCACACCCTGCAGCATGTGTAACTTATAAGTGTTCTGTATTTTAAGGGACAGGTGGCAACCCTAGAGGTGGCCTGAATGAGAAAGAGTCTCTGTGAATGTTTAATTTTGACTTTACTGTATCTTTAAAGGGACACTGAACCCAATTTTTTTCTTTTGTGATTCAGATAGAGCATGCCATTTTAAGCAACATTCTAATTTACTCCTATTTTCAATTATTCTTTGTTCTCTTGCTATCTTTATTTGAAAAAGAAGACATCTAAGTTAAGGAGCCAGCAAATTTTTGGTTCAGACTCTGGACAGCACTTGTTTATTGGTGGGTGAATGTATCCACCAATCAGCAAGAACAACCCAGGTTGTTCACCAAAAATGGGCCGGGATCTAAACTTATATTCTTGCTTTTCAAATAAAGATGCCAAGAGAATGAAGAAAATTTGATAATAGGAGTAAATTCCTCTATCTGAATCATGAAAGAAAAAATTTGGGTTCAGTGTCCCTTGGTTTAATACATGATTGCTAAAGCAATTACATTTTTCCACTTAAAATCTTATTAAAAATGTTTTCAATTAAACAGTTACAAAAATGTAAAGGCTTACAGAAGCTCAACTGTTTGCATCTTAATGATATTAGCAAATACATTGTTCTTACCCATTAAAAGAAACTAAATAATTTAATTAAAAAACACACACACAAAGGTTATTTTGTAGATTTAATGGAGATGGGAGCTGGTGAATTATAAACATTATTTTTATTGAGTAAATCAGGATATTTCTCTTAAAGTCAAAATGTTTCATTGTTCATGATTAAGCAGTCATGCCCCTGTCCACAAATGCAAAAGTCATCATTAAAGTGAATGTCAAGTTTGATGAATCAGTGCCCGGTTTTTTAAAACCCTATTAAAAACATGGGCACTTTCATTCATCAAACTTTACATTTCATTCGTTTTTTTTTTACATACTTACCTTTTAATCTTTAAAGCCGCTCCAGAGATTCCCCCTCCTGCCGCTTGTCACTTCATACATCAGCAATGACGAATACGATATCCTTCAATCACGGCATCTCCCCCAGGGGAATCATTGCCTGAGGCAATGCCCTGATTGGAGGAAGCCGGATTCGTCATTTTTGACTTATGAAGAGGCTTGCGACGGGCGGGGGAAGCGCTGGAGCGGCTTTTCAAGATTAAAAGCTAAGTATTTTAACTAAACAAGCGAAATGTAAAGTTTGATGAATGAAAGTGCCCCTGTTTTTAATAGGGTTTTTAAAAACCAGGCACTGGTTCATCAAACTTGACATTCACTTTAAAGGGATATGAAACCAGAAAAAAAGTATTTTGTTATTCAGACAGAACATACAATTTTAAATATTTTTTTTCCAATTTAGTTCTATTATCAAATTTGCTTTGTTCCCGTGATATTCTGTGTTGAAGAGATACCTAGGTAGGCATCCGGAGCAGTGAATTGCAGGAAAAAGTGCAGCAATAGGGCTTGCAAATGGACAACATTCTTGCAAACCTGCTGCCATATAGTGCTCCAGAAATGGGGCATCTCCTAAGCATTACGTCCCTGCTTTTCAACAAAAGATATCAAGAGAACTAAGAAAATTTAGTTGTTAAATATAGCATACTTAATCTGAATCATGAAAGAAAAAAATGTGGGTCTCATATTTCTTTAAACATTCATGGTGCAGATAGAGCATTTCATTTTAAGAGACTGTTCAGTTTACTTACATTATCATGTTTGCTTTGTACTCTTGGTATCTTTTGTTGAAAAGCATACCTAGATAGACTTGCAGCTAGCTGGTGATTGGTAGCTACACACACATATATGTCTTGTTATTGGTTCATCAGATGCCTCTTGACATTGGCTAATCTGATGTGTTCAGCTGCCTCCCTGTAGTGCATCAGTGCTCTTTCAACAAAGGATACTAGAATTAAGCAAATTTGATGATAGTAAATTGGAAAGTTGTTTAAAATAGTATGCTTTATCAGAATAATGAAATTTGTTTTTGGGAGTTTCAAGTCCCTTTAACATCTATCACTGTTTCTATTCATTCACCTGATAGAAATAGTTTAGTGCAGTATTCCTTTAAGTTGTGAGTATTTATAAGTCACATATCAATCTAGAAGGGACATCAACCAAAAACAGAATTGTGGTACACTTTTTATAATTTGCTTAGGTATCAGCCAGTAAATCCAGGCAAAATGATTTATAAAATATATATATATGTAGCCAGACTGTGGAAAGCTGGCCCGAGGAGTCACTAAATTATACAGAGCTTGCAACTTACGGTCAAGGAGCCAAGATAAAGCAAGCGAGAAAATGGCACACGTCAGTTTTGTGGGGTTTTGACATTTCTCACAATAAACCCTTTCACAAATATAAAACAGTGAAACTATAGTTGAGCTTTCTAAAAGGGCAAACATAAATCAAATGTCTAAACATCTAGAGCAGTTACAGATTAAAGGCTGTCACTTGAGAAAAAGTTTACATATATCCAGACACTGCATTCGTTTTCACCTGCATAAGTAAATAAAATTGTCAGAATGCCCACACAAAAATAAACCTTTAACAAGCTAACTGCCTTGCTTTGAATTAGTTTCAAAACCAGATTTATTTGTATATAGTTTATGAGCGTGTTCAATTTAATTTAAATCTCTGGATAATTTTAATATGTAGGGCTAGATTAAAATTGGTGAGGTATTTTTTTTTGCGATCGCGAAAACTATGCTAGAGTTAACCTTTTTGCACTAGTCAGGTTGCGTTTGTTTTACAAGTTCCAAAAAAAACTTATTTTGAGCTAATGTCCACCCGAATAGCGCAAAAAACCTAACTTAAAATTTGTGTGCGCATGCATGTATTCCCCATAGAAATCAATTGAGAAATAAAAGTAGAAAAAAATCCAAACACCCAAGATCGCGCAAACATCATTGCATTTTCGCATTCCTCATAGAAGTCAATAGATTTTTTTTTATAAAAAAAAAAAAAACCATTGCGCAAACAACATAGCATATTCGCATAAGCAAATGTGAAATATTTACAGTAAATGCACAGTTAAAATCTTTATTAAATATGAATATTGCATAAATATGTTTTATCATGTTTTCATCATGGCAAAGAGCTCTAATGTATATATATATATATATATATATATATATATATATATATATGTGTGTGTGTGTGTGTGTACATATATATTAATGTATTTATATGTGTACATATGCATTTATGTGTATATATGTCTATAAATACATATATACACAATGAAAATGCATTAATATATGTACACACATATAAATACATTAATATATATACATACATATCCATCTTTAGCAATGTATATGTATGAGTCTCAATGTTAAATGTTCTAACACCAGAGATCTCATATCTTTGAGCCCTTATAACTTTTGTGTACAATATTTTTTTTAAATATTTTTTTAGACAGTGTTAATATGAGTGTAACTGTACTTTGTAACATATTTTTGATGTGTTTTGTGCAACTTTTTAGTTTTGGAAAACAGTTAACCACAGCTCTGAGATTGCAGTAAGGATTGAAGTGTAAATGGCGATTGCTCTAGCGCAATCGTGATTTTGCTCAACTTGTAATATCAGCACAATGAAAAAGGCTTGCAAAAAGACGATATTGCTTGGACAAAACTGTTTGCGCCTCACTTATAATCTAGCCCATAGTGGTACATCTTTATTGCTAGTGGAATTGATGAAATGTAGTACTAACATAGCTCCTTACTTTTCCCATAGAGTAAATGGTTAGGAATATGAAACATCTTGGCTCAGACATGTAGGAATGTATAGGTGTGGGAGCAATCATTGTCGCCCCTGTGAATATGTACATATCACCAAAGATTTTGAGTCAACAGTGAATGGAAATAAATTTGACATACGTTCATGTTTAAACTGTAGAACCAACTATGTCATATATCTAATCACATGCACTCAATGCAAATTGCAATATATTGGTCTCACGTCAAGGGATATGAATTTGAGAATCAGGGAACATCTCTCTACCATCAGTATAGGCAGGGCATCCACTCCATTGGTGCAACATTTTGCAAAAACCCATAAGGGTAATTTAAACACCTTCAGATGGTGTGCTATTGAAAAGGTAGTCCTGCCTAAATGTGGTGGTAATTTGGACCAGCTTTTAGCAAAGAGAGAGATCTTCTGGATTTTCAAATTGGAAACCAGGGTGCCTAGGGGATTGAATTCCAAATTTGATATGATAAATTATTGGGAATAGTATTGATACACCTTTGGAAGTTTATGCAAACTAATCTTATTTTCCTATACCAAGTGCACATTATTAATTAACAAAGATATTCCTTGAAATTGTAATCCCATTAATGATTACACAGAGGCTTTAGGGGGATTCTGTTCCAATGTACCCAATAACAGGTTAATCTATTTGTTTACATAGTGGTAATTTATTTGTTCCCCCTCTCCTCTCCCCCCTTTCCTCCCCCCACCCACCCTCTTCCCTCCCCTAGGTGTGAACGGTGTAAAAAATATAACAAGCAAAACACACCCAACTATATATTCATATATTCAATTTAAAAGTATTGGTCTTTATCATTTATGGATAATATACCATTAACGTACATTATTGAACAAGATTTACTATCTTGCACATCATTATTAATGACAGCTCTTGTATACTGAGTTTTGTTTTACAATGAGTATCTGTTTTGCTCTATATCATCACAGTATCAGGCATTATAATGTTCACTGAGTAGCGCCCAAGTGTTTTTAATGAATGAATCAATTGAATTAAATTTGAGCCAATGGGCTCCTCTCTCTGTTCTTAAATACCAGAGGCAAGCACGGCACTATAGGCTATGACTACGGCTTGCTAGCCGAAACGCGTAAGCCAAAGTGGTGCGCTCACTCTGTCTGCTGTAAATCTTCCACTATATTTTAAGTATTTCAAATAAAGACCCAAGATTTTATTTGGCTGGTGTGGATCACATCCTTTTTTGCTTCTATTTGCTGAATCCAGAGATCCACGCTGCCGTGCAGCTGTCCACTTCACACTCTGCTGTAAGATCAAGTTACAACCTCCAGTACACAAGTGACGTTACCCAGAAGTGCCGGGTCACCTGAGGATCACTGATTGTCGGATACGCTGAGGGAGGCGGATGAGACCAGGGAGTAAACTGCTCTCGTAGATTGGAATCGAGGTCCCAGCATTCTCCAATAGATTACAAAGTTCAAGGTGAAGGGTAAGAGAGCACTGTATGTGCCGACCCATATGTACATACCAAGTTTTGGATACATGCAATATTGACGTTCACTGGGGATAATTTGAGTACTATTGATCCAGCAGAATGGCAATTTGTTTTGCATCTTAAGATGTTTTAATTGACTCACACCACTCTCCTCTTTCTTTGCATGACAATATGAAACATCATGGCAGATTTCTTGCAACTCAGAGGAAGTGTCAAATAGGACCAGGAAAGAGTTAGAGCCGCTCATAAGTGGGATTGGTAAATCCATAGGTGGGCTTGTCAGGGGTGTGGTTAGCCAGTCCAATGTTTCATTTGGTAAAGTCAGAATATTTATAAGGTAGAAATAGTTGTGGAGATGATAGGATGGCACTTACAAACCTTATTCATACCACAAAACATGGACAATTAAAAACGTTATATTTATGTTCTTAATTTTTCTTTCATGACTTAGATAGAGCATACACATTTTAAACAACTTTTCAATTTTCTTCAATTATTAAATTTGCTTAATTCTGTTTTTATCCTTTGTTGAAAATGCAGCAATGCACCACTGGTTGCTAGCAGAACACATTACCTGAGACAACGACAAAATGCATATATGTAAAACCACCAATTACTAGCTAGCTCTAATTAGTGATCACCTGGCTATTAAAATCTATATAATGACATTTTTAAAAAGGGGCTAATGGGCTTTAAATGTAGGGGTTTGGGGTCTGTAGGTTTTTATGAGTTAGATTAAGCCCATAGACACCCCCATTCCTACAAAATGTGATTGTTTTTTTTTTTTTTTTTTTTTAAATCCTTTATTAAATTATTAACAAACAATACATTTAAAAAAGAAAGAAAAGATACATTACAACATAAATAGAATGATATTTTTCACAATATTGCTAGGTCTGTATAGTTCAAACATATTTCAATACAGTCATTTTCCTTCAGGCTTGTTAGTTGCGCTATCTAGGAAATATAACGAGTCTATAAATACTGGGCAAATTAAATACCTATGGAGCAGGGGTTATTCTCGATTCTAGTTTATTGGTAGGGGGTCCAGTAAGCTCACCGCTTATATTTTACATCTTCATCCTGTTCTCTCAGAGGGAAGTATCATATTGACTAAGATTTTTTTTTTTTTTAATATTTTTTTTTTTTTATACTAGTCCTTTATATATTTGATTTTGCATTTCCCTATTATGGGTTTTTATATAATAGTCCCATTTATTTAGGAATGCCATCTTCCTGCTCTTTGTATCTCCCAATGCGTCATATTTTTCTATTACTAATTGCTGCCATATTTTGTTCTTAAGTGTGGCAATCCCTGGGGATTTTTTCTCTATCCATAATTTCGTGATTAGACAAAATGTGATTGTTTTTTATTTTATTTATTTATTTATTTTAAATGAGGTTTTACTTTACACCCCCAAACTACCAAGCTATTGCCTGTCAAATGATGGGTCTTGTTTTTTTTTTAGGGGTTAAAGGAGCTGAGATTGAGGGGTTTAAATACTTTAAATACTTAGCTTCTCCATCCAGCTGCCATAAGTCCTCTGCAGCAACTTTGCACTTCTATGCACCTGGGGCATGGCGGCCACCATGTATGGGTATGGTGACATCACTGGCATCACCAAATTCCCTCGGCGATGCCAGGCAATAGATCACAGGGATATGGGGGTAAGTGCAGGGAGGGGATGCAATGAGCTTTAAAAGTGCATCCCCCCACCCCACCCCCAGTATGACAACACATGGTTTTTATCCACACTAAAAGCTCTGTTCAGATGATGACCATATGTCATCATGCACAGCCAAGGGGTAAATCATTGCTAAACACAGCCATCATAAAAACCTCTGTACCTAAAAACTTCCTTTATATAGTGTCCGGTTTATTTGCTTCCTCCTTTGCTTTCAGACTCAACTTTTTCCTTGTCATTTTTTGAGTTTCCTGTCTTTGTAAATTACCAAAAAAATTGTAAATAAAGCTAAACATTTTAGTTTGATAAACTACTGACTTTTGCTTCCCAACAGAAAAGCACAAAAACAATAAAAAAAGTACTTATGGTTTAGTTTGCCAAAAAAACATGACTTTCGGTGCCCATTATTATTGACATTGGTACAAAAGATAATTACGTAATTAGACTTTGACTAATTGACTTCTCAAACTGCCATGCTTAAAAATACACTTGATTTGACATTTACGGTGCATTTTCCTTGGCTGAGAATTAGATGCCATTCACCTGTTATGATTCTGAATAATATGTATTCAATGCGATGGAGATTAAGCAAAAGCTCACTGATTAGGTAAGATGTAAAACTGCGCTACTGCTGTCATTGAAACCTTGAAGTTGGAATTGTTTAGTAGCTTAAAAAAGTCCAATTTTAAAAGGACATGAAACCCAAAAAAATTATTTCATGATTCTGCTAGAGAATACAATTTGAAAAAAAAAAGTTTCTAATTTACTTACATTATCAAATTTGCTTCATTATTCTGTTATTCTTTTTTGAAGAAATATCTGGATTAGAGACGGGTGAATGTGTTTATATTCAAATTTGAATGCTAGGACAAATTTTATTGTAGAAATTAGATTTACATAATCGAATGCTGATAAGAACGAATACTTAAAAATTCTCTAATCGAATGTTATTTTCAGTTATCAAATGTTACTTTCGATTTTGAATGTCACTTTCGATTTTGAATGTCACTTTCGAATTCAAATGTCACTTTCAAATTTAAATGTCACTTAATTTCGAATGTCACTTTTTATTTTGAATGTCACTTTTTATTTTGAATGTCACTTTCAAATTCGAAAAGAAAGAGCGAATGTATTGAAATTCATTTTAAATTTTGAATTTTTAGAAACATTCACCCATCCCTAATCTGGATAGATAGAGTGCACGTCTGTAGCACTACATAACAGAAAATAGTGCTGCCATCTAGGGTTCTTACTAATGTATAACATTCTTGCAAAACCGCTGCCATATAGTACTGCAGACACGTGCACGCTCCTGAGCTTACTTTTCTGCTTTTCAACAAATGATAGCAAGAAAATAAAGAATTTGATAATAGAAGTAAATTGGAAAATTGTTTAAAATTGTATGTTCTATCTGAATCATAGAAGAAATGTTTTTTTTTTTTACTATTACTATTACTTCAAGAGAAATATTAAGATGAAAATATTTTAATAACAGTTATATACTTAATAATCACTGACTGATAGGGACAATTTCTACTTCTCTTTTACTAATTGAGGGGTACACTCCTCTGCAAGTTTGTCAAGAAAATGTTGATATATTCAAGATTAGACATGTGCGGTTCGTTTCGGATTTATTCGGAAATTCGGAAAATTCGGTAAATTCGGAGATTCGGATCGATTCGAATTTCCGAATTAAAATACTTCCGAATCTACCGAATGAATCCAAAAATAGCTGCCGTATCTCCGAATAAATCCGAATTAGCTCGGTAAAATTCGGCATTTCCCCATAGGAAACAATGGGAGTTTCAGCTGAAAAAAAACCTAACACCGCAGCCCCATTGTTTCCTATGGGGAAACACTAAGTCTGCACCTAACACCCTAACATGTACCCCGAGTCTCTAAACACCCCTAATCTGACACTTATTAACCCCTAATCTGCCGCCCCCGCTATCGCTGACACCTGCATTATCTTATTAACCAGTAATCTGCCGACCCGATATCGCCGCCACCTACATTATACCTATGAACCCCTAATCTGCTGTCCCTAACATTGCCGACCCCTACATTTTAGTTATGAACCCCTAATCTGCCGCCCCCCAACGTTGCCGCAATCTAACTACAAGTATTAACCCCTAATCTGCCGACCGGATATCGCCGCCACCTACATTATAGCTATTAACCCCTAATCTGCTGTCCCTAACATCGCCGACCCCTACATTATAGTTATTAACCCCTAATCTGCCCCCCCAATGTCGCCGCAATCTAACTACAAGTATTAACCCCTAATCTGCCAACCTGATATCGCTGCAACCTAAAATTATAGCTATTAACCCCTAATCTGCTGTCCCTAATATCACCGACCCCTACATTATAGTTATTAACCCCTAATCTGCCCCCCCCCAACGTCGCCGCAATCTAACTACAAGTATTAACCCCTAATCTGCCGACCTGATATCGCTGCAACCTAAAATTATAGCTATTAACCCCTAATCTGCTGTCCCTAATATCACCGACCCCTACATTATAGTTATTAACCCCTAATCTGCCCCCCCCCCAACGTCGCCGCAATCTAACTACAAGTATTAACCCCTAATCTGCCGACCTGATATCGCCGCAACCTAAAATTATAGCTATTAACCCCTAATCTGCTGTCCCTAACATCGCCGACCCCTACATTATAGTTATTAACCCCTAATCTGCCCCCCCAACGTCGCCGCAATCTAACTACAAGTATTTACCCCTAATCTGCCGACCGTAAATCGCCGCCACTATAATAAATGTATTAACCCCTAAACCGCTGCACTCCCGCCTCGCAAACACTATAATACATTTTATTAACCCCTAATCTGCCCTCCCTAACATCGCCGCCACCTACCTACAATTATTAACCCCTAATCTCCCGCCCCCAACGTCGCCGCTACTATAATAAGGTTATTAACCCCTAAACCTAAGTCTAACCCTAACCCTAACACCCCCTAACTTAAATATAATTTAAATAAAACAAAATAAATTTACTATAGTTAAATAAATGAATCCTATTTAAAACAAAATACTTACCTGTAAAATAAACCCTAAGATAGCTACAATATAACTAATAGTTACATTGTAGCTATTTTAGGATTTATATTTATTTTACAGGCAACTTTGTATTTATTTTAACTAGGTACAATAGTTATTAAATAGTTAATTACTATTTAATAGCTACCTAGCTAAAATAAATACAAATTTACCTGTAAAATAAATCCTAAACTAAGTTACAATTACACCTAACACTACACTATCATTAAATAAATTAATTAAATAAATGAATCCTATTTAAAACAAAATACTTACCTGTAAAATAAACCCTAATATAGCTGCAATATAACTAATAGTTACATTGTAGCTATTTTAGCATTTATATTTATTTTACAGGCAACTTTGTATTTATTTTAACTAGGTACAATAGCTATTAAATAGTTAATAACTATTTAATAGCTACCTAGTTAAAATAATTACAAAATTACCTGTAAAATAAATCCTAACCTAAGTTACAATTAAACCTAACACTACACTATCATTAAATAAATTAACTACAAGTACCTACAATTATCTACAATTAAATAAACTAAACTAAAGTCCAAAAAAAAAAACCCACTAAATTACAAAAAAAACCAAAACACTAAATTACAAAAAATAAAAAAATATTACAAGAATTTTAAACTAATTACACCTAATCTAAGCCCCCTAATAAAATAAAAAAGCCCCCAAAAATAAAAAAATGCCCTACCCTAAATTACAAAAGTTAACAGCTCTATTACCTTACCAGCCCTGAACAGGGCCCTTTGCGGGGCATGCCCCAAAGAAAACAGCTCTTTTGCCTGTAAAAAAAACCTCAATACCCCCCCCACATTACAACCCACCACCCACATACCCCTACTCTTCCGATCAGCCAATAGAATGCGAGCTCAATCTGATTGGCTGATTGGATCAGCCAATCGGATTGAACTTTAATCTGATTGGCTGATTGAATCAGCCAATCAGATTTTTCCAACCTTAATTCCGATTGGCTGATAGAATCCTATCAGCCAATCGGAATTCAAGGGACGCCATCTTGGATGACGTCACTTAAAGGTACAGTCATTTAGTCGTCGGATCAAGAAAGAAGAGGATGCTCCGCGTCGGATGTCTTCAGGATGCTGCCGCTACGGTCCGAAAAGATGAACAGAGAAGATGCCGCCTGGATCAAGACTTCTGATGGATGGAAGACCTCTTCTTGCCCCGCTTGGATGAAGACTTCTGCCGGTCTGGATGTCCTCTTCTGCCCCACCGGATGAAGACTTCGGCCCGGCTGGGTGAACACGACTCAAGGTAGGGAGATCTTCAGGGGGGTAGTGTTAGGTTTATTTAAGGGGGGTTTGGTTTAGAGTAGGGGAATGTGGGTGGTGGGTTGTAATGTGGGGGGGGTATTGTGGGTTTTTTTTTACAGGCAAAAGAGCTGTTTTTTTTGGAGCATGCCCCCGCAAAAGGCCCTTTTAAGGGCTGGTAAGGTAATAGAGCTGTTAACTTTTGTAATTTAGTATAGGGAAGGGCATTTTTTTATTTTGGGGGGCTTTGTTATTTTATTAGGGGGCTTAGATTAGGTGTAATTAGTTTAAAATTCTTGTAATATTTTTTTATTTTTTGTAATTTAGTGTTTGTTTTTTTGTACTTTAGTTTAGTTTATTTCATTGTATTTAATTGTAGGTACTTGTAGTTAATTTATTTAATTTATTTCATGATAGTGTAGAGTTAGGTTTAATTGTAACTTAGGTTAGGATTTATTTTACAGGTAATTTTGTAATTATTTTAACTAGGTAGCTATTAAATAGTCAATAACTATTTAATAGCTATTGTACCTAGTTAAAATAAATACAAAGTTGCCTGTAAAATAAATATAAATCCTAAAATAGCTACAATGTAACTATTAGTTATATTGCAGCTATATTAGGGTTTATTTTACAGGTAAGTATTTAGTTTTATATAGGATTAATTTATTTAATTAATTTAATGATAGTGTAGTATTAGGTGTAATTGTAACTTAGGTTAGGATTTATTTTACAGGTAAATTTGTATTTATTTTAGCTAGGTAGTTATTAAATAGTTATTAACTATTTAATAACTATTGTACCTAGTTAAAATAAATACAAAGTTGCCTGTAAAATAAATATAAATCCTAAAATAGCTACAATGTAACTATTAGTTATATTGTAGCAATATTAATAGCTAGTAGGGGGCTTAGATTAGGTGTAATTAGTTTAAAATTATTGTAATATTTTATTATTTTTGGTAATTTAGTGTTTGTTTGTTTTTTGGTACTTTACTGATGGATGGAAGACCTCTTCTTGCCCCGCTTGGATGAAGACTTCTGCCGGTCTGGATGTACTCTTCTGCCCCATCGGATGAAGACTTTGGCCCGGCTGGGTGAACACAACTCAAGGTAGGGAGATCTTCAGGGGGGTAGTGTTAGGTTTATTTAAGGGGGGTTTGGGTTAGAGTAGGGGTATGTGGGTGGTGGGTTGTAATGTGGGGGGGGTATTGTGTTTTTTTTTACAGGAAAAAGAGCTGTTTTCTTTGGGGCATGCCCCTCAAAAGGCCCTTTTAAGGGCTGGTAAGGTAATAGAGCTGTTAACTTTGTAATTTAGTATAGGGTAGGGCATTTTTTTATTTTGGGCGGCTTTGTTATTTTATTAGGGGGATTAGATTACGTGTAATTAGTTTAAAATTCTTGTAATATTTTTTTATTTTTTTGTAATTTAGGGTTTGTTTTTTTTGTAATTTAGGGTTTTTTTTGTACTTTAATTTAGTTTATTTAATTGTAGATAATTGTAGGTACTTGTAGTTAATTTATTTAATGATAGTGTAGTGTTAGGTTTAATTGTAACTTAGGTTAGGATTTATTTTACAGGTAATTTTGTAATTATTTTAACTAGGTAGCTATTAAATAGTCAATAACTATTTAATAGCTATTGTACCTAGTTAAAATAAATAAAAAGTTGCCTGTAAAATAAATATAAATCCTAAAATAGCTACAATGTAACTATTAGTTATATTGCAGCTATATTAGGGTTTATTTTACAGGTAAGTATTTAGTTTTAAATAGGATTCATTTATTTAATTAATTTAATGATAGTGTAGTGTTAGGTGTTATTGTAACTTAGGTTAGGATTTATTTTACAGGTAAATTTGTATTTATTTTAGCTAGGTAGCTATTAAATAGTAATTAACTATTTAATAACTATTGTACCTAGTTAAAATAAATATAAATCCTAAAATAGCTACAATGTAACTATTAGTTATATTGTAGCTAGCTTAGGGTTTATTTTACAGGTAAGTATTTAGTTTTAAATAGGATTCATTTATTTAACTATAGTAAATTTATTTTGTTTTATTTAAATTATATTTAAGTTAGGGGGTGTTAGGGTTAGACTTAGGTTTAGGGGTTAATAACCTTATTATAGTAGCGGCGACGTTGGGGGCGGGAGATTAGGGGTTAATAATTGTAGGTAGGTGGCGGTGATGTTAGGGAGGGCAGATTAGGGGTTAATAAAATGTATTATAGTGTTTACGAGGCGGGAGTGCGGCGGTTTAGGGGTTAATACATTTATTATAGTGGCGGCAATTAACGGTCGGCAGATTAGGGGTTAATACTTGTAGTTAGATTGCGGCGACGTTGGGGGGGCAGATTAGGGGTTAATAACTATAATGTAGGGGTCGGCGATGTTAGGGACAGCAGATTAGGGGTTAATAGCTATAATTTTAGGTTGCGGCGATATCAGGTCGGCAGATTAGGGGTTAATACTTGTAGTTTGATTGCGGCGACGTTGGGGGGGGCAGATTAGGGGTTAATAACTATAATGTAGGGGTCGGCGATGTTAGGGACAGCAGATTAGGGGTTAATAGCTATAATGTAGGTGGCGGCGATTAACGGTCGGCAGATTAGGGGTTAATACTTGTAGTTAGATTGCGGCAACATTGGGGGGGGCAGATTAGGGGTTAATAACTATAATGTAGGGGTCGGCGATGTTAGGGACAGCAGATTAGGGGTTAATAGCTATAATGTAGGCGGCGACGATATCCGGTCGGCAGATTAGGGGTTAATACTTGTAGTTAGATTGCTGCGACGTTGGGGGGGGGGCAGATTAGGGGTTAATAACTATAATGTAGGGGTCGGCGATGTTAGGGACAGCAGATTAGGGGTTCATAGGGATAATGTAGGTTGCGGCGATATACGGTCAGCAGATTAGGGGTTAAATAATGTTATTATAGGGTTTGCAATGTGGGGGGGCCTCAGTTTAGTGGTTCATAGGTAGTATATGGGTGTTAGTGACTTAGTGTACTAAATCGGTGTTAGTGTACTAAAACATACCGATTTTCGGGAACCGAATAGAACCGAATTCAGCCGAATCCGAATAAATCCGAAACAAATTAATTCAAATGTTGCCGAATTCGATTCGATCCGAACCGAAATTCGAAAATTCCGAATCGATCCGAACCGAAAACAAACCGAAATTTTTAGCCGTGCACATGTCTATTCAAGATAGAGATATGCATTTACTCTATTTTTATAAATACATTTAAATGACTCTTCTCTTTCAGATTAAGCAAACAAAAGTAATAAGCATAACTGTCATAACAAGCATGAATCCATACAATACCGAGAGTTGTCAAAATGGTAATAAAAATAAAGGACGTAATCTGAAGGAGTAGCTTTTATATGCTCTATTTTACATAAAGATAGGAAATACGTTATAAAAAAGATACAAATTGAAACATATTATATCATCATAATATTTCAATGTGATCCCTAATATTTAAAATGGACATTGTGGTAAAAAAAAAAAATACATGCTGAAATCTGTAGGGCAGGTTATTTTAAGACTTAGGGGGGTAGTTATCAAGCCGTCTACTTTTCTGGCTTCGCCGGCCCAATACGTCCGCCTAAGCTCGCCTACCTTCGCCGCCGCGGACCTTGAATACGTTCGCCTAAGTTATCAAATAAAGCTGTCAAAAAGCCGCGGGGCGATGAGCAGCGGACTGTGAGAGTTATCACTCATCCGATCTCGCTGCTCTTCGGCTTTTTCCCAGCTTTATTGCTAGCCTGTCACTAAGCACTCACACTAAACTGCACTGTTCTACCCCCTATACCGGCGCCCCCGGAGCCTCCCGCAACTCAATAAAGTTACTAACCCCTAAACCGCCGCTCCTAGACCCTGCCGCAACTCTTATAAATGTATTAACCCCTAAACCGCCGCTCCCGGAGCCCACCGCCACCTGAAATATACCTAGTAACCCCTATCCTGCCCCCCCTATACCGTCGCCCTCTATAATAAAATTATTAACCCCTATCCTGCTGATCCCGCACCTCGCCGCAACTAAATAAATAGTTTAACCCCTAAACCGCCGCTCCCTGAACCCGCCGCAACCTATATTAAACCTATTAACCCCTATCCTGCCCCCCCTACACCGTCGCCACCTATAATAAATTTATTAACCCCTATCCTGCCCCCCACTACGACGCCGCCACTGTAATAAATTTATTAATCCCTAAACTGATGTCTAACACTAACCCTAACGCCCCCCTAACTTAAATATTAATTAAATAAATCTAAATAATATTTATATTATGAACTAAATTAATCCTATTTAAAACTAAATACTTACCTTTAAAATAAACCCTAATATAGCTACTATATAAATAATAATTATATTGTAGCTATCTTAGGATTTATTTTTATTTTACAGGCATCTTTCAATTTATTTTAACTAGGTACAATAGCTATTAAATAGTTATTAACTATTTAATACCTACCTATCTAAAATAAAGATAAATTAACCTGTAAAATAACAACTAACCTAAGTTACAATTACACCTAACACTACACTATCATTAAATAAATTATTCCTATTTAAAACTAAATACTTACCTGTAAAATAAACCCTAAGATAGCTACAATATAAATAATAATTATATTGTAGCTATCTTAGGATTTATATTTATTTTACAGGTAACTTTGTATTTATTTTAGCTAGTTAGAATAGTTATTAAATAGTTATTAACTATTTAATAACTACCTAGCTAAAAGAAATACAAAATTACCTGTAAAATAAATCCTAACCTAAGTTACAATTAAACCTAACACTACACTATCATTAAATTAATTAAATAAACTACCTACAAATAACTACAATTAAATACAATTACATAAACTAACTAAAGTACAAAAAATAAAAAAAGCTAAGTTACAGAAAATAAAAAAATAAGTTACAAACATTTTACAAATATTACAACAATTTTAAGCTACTTACACCTAATCTAAGCCCCCTAATAAAATAACAAACCCCCCCAAAATAAAAAAATGCCCTACCCTATTCTAAATTAAATAAAGTTCAAAGCTCTTTTACCTTACCAGCCCTTAAAAGGGCCATTTGTGGGGGCATGCCCCCAAAAGTTCAGCACTTTTGCCTGTAAATGAAAAATACAACCCCCCCCAACATTAAAACCCACCACCCACATACCCCTAATCTAACCCAAACACCCCTTACAAAAACACTAATCCCCTGAAGATCATCCTACCTTGAGTCGTCTTCACTCAGCCGAGCAGCGATGGAACCCAAGTGGACATCCGGACCGGCAGAAGTGATCATCCAAGGGGCGCTGAAGAAATCTTCCATCCGATGAAGTCATCATCCAGGCGACGCTGAAGAAGTCTTCGATCCGGGCGATGTCATCTTCCAAGCCGGGTCTTGAATCTTCCTTCCGCCGCCGCGGAAGATCCTTCTTCACCGACGGACTACGACGAATGAAGGCTCCTTTAAGGGACCTCATCCAAGATGGCGTCCCCTCAATTCCGATTGGCTGATAGGATTCTATCAGCCAATCGGAATTAAGGAAGGAAAAATCTGATTGGCTGATGGAATCAGCCAATCAGATTCAAGTTCAATCCGATTGGCTGATCATCGGAACAGCCAATAGAATGCGAGCTCAATCTGATTGGCTGATTCCATCAGCCAATCAGATTTTTCCTACCTTAATTCCGATTGGCTGATAGAATCCTATCAGCCAATCGGAATTGAGGGGACGCCATCTTGGATGACGTCCCTTAAAGGAGCCTTCATTCGTCGTAGTCCGTCGGTGAAGAAGGAGGTTCCGCGTCGGCGGAAGGAAGATTCAAGACCCGGCTTGGAAGATTACATCGCCCGGATCGAAGACTTCTTCAGCGCCGCCTGGATGATGACTTCATCGGATGGAAGATTTCTTCAGCGCCCCTTGGATGATCACTTCTGCCGGTCCGGATGTCCACTTGGGTTCCATCGCTGCTCGGCTGAGTGAAGACGACTCAAGGTAGGATGATCTTCAGGGGATTAGTGTTAGGTTTTTGTAAGGGGGGTTTGGGTTAGTTTAGGGGTATGTGGGTGGTGGGTTTTAATGTTGGGGGGGTTGTATTTTTCATTTACAGGCAAAAGAGCTGAACTTTTGGGGGCATGCCCCCACAAATGGCCCTTTTAAGGGCTGGTAAGGTAAAAGAGCTTTGAACTTTATTTAATTTAGAATAGGGTAGGGCATTTTTTTATTTTGGGGGGGTTTGTTATTTTATTAGGGGGCTTAGATTAGGTGTAAGTTGCTTAAAATTGTTGTAATATTTGTAAAATGTTTGTAACTTATTTTTTTATTTTCTGTAACTTAGCTTTTTTTATTTTTTGTACTTTAGTTAGTTTATGTAATTGTATTTAATTGTAGTTATTTGTAGGTAGTTTATTTAATTAATTTAATGATAGTGTAGTATTAGGTTTAATTGTAACTTAGGTTAGGATTTATTTTACAGGTAATTTTGTATTTCTTTTAGCTAGGTAGTTATTAAATACTTAATAACTATTTAATAACTATTTAATAACTATTCTAACTAGCTAAAATAAATACAAAGTTACCTGTAAAATAAATATAAATCTTAAGATAGCTACAATGTAATTATTAATTATATTGCAGCTATCTTAGGGTTTATTTTATAGGTAAGTATTTAGTTTTAAATAGGAATAATATATTAAAGTATAGTGTAGTGTTAGGTGTAATTGTAACTTAGGTTAGTTTTTATTTTACAGGTAAATTTCTCTTTATTTTAGCTAGGTAAGCTATTAAATAGTTAATAACTATTTAATAGCTATTGGACCTAGTTAAAATAAATTGAAAGTTGCCTGTAAAATAAAAATAAATCCTAAGATAGCTACAATATAATTATTATTTATATTGTAGCTATATTAGGGTTTATTTTACAGGTAAGAATTTAGTTTTAAATAGGATTAATTTAGTTACTAATAGAAATATTATTTAGATTTATTTAATTAATATTTAAGTAAAGGGGGCATTAGGGTTAGTGTTAGACTTAGGTTTAGGGGTTAATAATGTTATTATAGAGGGCGGCGGTAAAGGGGGGCAGGATAGGGGTTAATAGATATAATGTAGGTGGCGGTGGGCTCCGGGAGCGGCGGTTTAGGGGTTAATACATTTATTATAGTTGCGGTGGGCTCCGGGAGCGGCGGTTTAGGGGTTAATACATTTATTATAGTTGTGGTGGGCTCCGGGAGCGGCGGTTTAGGGGTTAATACATTTATTATAGTTGCAGTGGCCTCCGAGAGCGGCGGTTTAGGGGTTAATACATTTATTATAGTTGCGGTGGGCTCCGGGAGCGGCAGTTTAGGGGTTAATACATTTATTATAGTTGCGGTGGGCTCCGGGAGGCGGCGGTTTAGGGGTTAATATGTATAGAGTAGCTTGCGGTGGGCTCCGGGAGCGGCGGTTTAGGGGGTAATAACTTTATTTAGTTGCGGCGGTGTAGGGGGGGCAGATTAGTGGTGTTTAGACTCGGGGTACATGTTAGGGTGTTAGGTGCAGACAGCTCCCATAGAAATCAATGGGATGTCGGGCAGCAGCGAACTTGTACTTTCGCTATGGTCAGACTCCCATTGATTCCTATGGGATCCGCCGCCTCCAGGCTGGCGCTTTGAAAACCAGGTACGCTGGGCCGTAAAAGTGCCGAGCGTACCTGCTAGTTTTTTGATAACTAGCAAAAGTAGTGAGATTGTGCCGCACTTGTGTGCGGAACATCTGGAGTGACGTAAGAATCGATCTGTGTCGGACTGAGTCCGGCGGATCAAAGTTTACGTCACAAAATTCTACTTTTGCCGGTCTCGAGCCTTTGATAACTAAGGCGAATCAGCCTCGCCACAAATACGCTGCGGAATTCCAGCGTATTTGAGGTTGACGGCTTGATAACTAGGCCCCTATTATTGAGCATATTATTTTAAGACTGTCAACCTAACTACTGCATGTTTAACACCCTCAAAGGGGTTAAATACACAATAGAAATACCTATTAGGACTCGTATGCTATTGCAGGTCCCGAGTGGAAAACATCACTGATCCAATCAGCAGAGCTAGTTACACAACTGAGTCATGCAACTAGTGCTGCTGATTGGATCAAGCTGTATTTCTGCTTAACCCCTAAACACACAATAGTCTAGGGTCAATAGTCTTAAAATTACCTGCTCTAACATATTAGAGAAGGTACTTTATTATTTTTTTATTTTTTTTACTATAATGGCCCTTTAAGTTGTTGCAAAAGGATTTGCTTTTTGGCATTTCTAGGGAGTGTGGGACAAGCACAGATTTTACATAAAGAAGATTAAAATATTTTTATTTATAAAATAAGATCACACATAATATCTTAATACTAATGCTCTGGCTACACCACTAGTTTCATGCTCTAAAATCTAAATAAAAATGATATTTTTTTCACATTATATTATTTAGAATTCATTTTTAGGAAATATGTTTTTACGACAAACAATATTTTAAAACCTTTATTTTGCTATAATATTATGTATGAGAGAGAGTCTGAGGGCTGAATAGCAGAGAAAACACAGACAATGGTTTACCAAAAGTCATCACTTAGTACAACAATGGCTGTTATATTTACACAGCTGGTCTCAGTTATCGCCAAGTACTTAAATCTTAACAAAGCCAAAATTCCTTGCAAATGTCAACTCCAATCTCCTTAAGAGTGATATTGACATTGCAAATATACATCAGGATGACGCATATCTTTACTATGTCAGTGTGGGACACGGTTACTTCTATATAAGCAGAGTGACAGACTTATTGCAGGTCACAATTCCCAATACTTTCCTTAGATTCAAACACAGTGCGGCAGCAATTCCCAATACTTTCCTTAGATTCAAACACAGTGCGGCAGCAATTCCCAATACTTTCCTTAGATTCAAACACAGTGCGGCAGCAATTCCCAATACTTTCCTTAGATTCAAACACAGTGCGGCAGCAATTCCCAATACTTTCCTTAGATTCAAACACAGTGCGGCAGCAATTCCCAATACTTTCCTTAGATTCAAAAATAAATGCACAGGTAATTCTATTCACTGCATAGAGTTATATACAGTGCATATTATTTACCATCACTTTAAATAAAGGAACAGCAGCTGAAGTAGCCTTTTCATAAACACTAATATAAGTGCACTGTGTTCATTTAAAATGTAAACACAGTTATGAATAGGTAGAAGCTATTTTTATAATTTTATTGTGGTAAAATGCCAACCTCCCAACTGTTCCTATTTGAGAGGGTCAGTCGCAAATTCTAAATTCAATCCCACTGCAGCAGCCATGTCAAGATATGCAGAATTTCCCCTAGCCCCACCCATATACTACATAGACACTCCCACTAACTGCCCAGGCATGTCCATGATCTCACCCACTATTAGGGTTGCCACATCAGCCATGTTTTCCTGGACACTTATGAGTTACACATGCTGCAGGGTGTGCAGGGAGGAACATGTATTGTGTTTCTGGACAGCACTATTCATATTCCTCCCTGCACACCCTGCAACATGTGTAACTTATAAGTGTTCTGTATTTTAAGGGATGGGTGGCAACCTAACCCACTATCCCCCTGTGACCTATCTAACATGGCCCTGCCCACTACTCTCCTCAAACTTCTGAGTCCCTAATACCTAGCCACATATGCTAATATACTATCCATGATTTTTCAAATACTCCTAGTCCTAACTCTTGGTTGCAGAAAGCAAATCAGTAAAATATTTTTTAAGATTTTTAAAGATACTGAAGTTACATTCTTTTCCCTAAAGTTTTTAAATGAGAGTTCATAATATACATGTATATAAAGTTACAGACAAATGACAGTGAGATGTAGCAAGATGGCTTCTAAAACCATTTTCAAAAACTCAAATTTGCTTAGTAATAATGTCTCATTTTGAAATGCAATCATTTTTTTCTATGCATACACAATAGAAAAAAAAGATTATTTAAATTGAATGAGCAGAAGAGGCTTTGTTCGGCATATTGTATATCAGTAAATATATATAGAAGTATTTTGTACTTTTTTGGAGCCCACATTACAGTGCTTGTATAAACAAATGCTGATTATGGCCGCGGGTGAAGGTGTTCAGCTGTTTTTTGGAAGCCTGATATATTTATATATATAGGGGCACGGTGTCTCCTTCCCTGCTCATTTCCTAGGGCTGTCGGGTCTGGAGGCGTGCGGCGCTGACGTTATCGCCGCACGCTCCTCTCCCTCTCTGATGCCAGTCAGACGCTTGTGGCGCGAATCCTACGCCTATGTAAGTGTTCATTGTACGATCTATCACTGCCCAAATATAGGTGTTACTTTGTGTGCTCCTGGGTGTGATAGATTATATTATCAGATAGATGCTTTTCTTACTGCCTTATTGTTATACCGCTGCTGAACTCTGCCTGTCTGACTACTCTGCCTCTTAACCCCTAAATTGCTGGATTGATTACTGCTGCTGAACTCTGCCTGTCTGACTACTCTGTCTGCTATAGCCCCTAACTTCTGGATTGATATACTGCTGCTGAACCCTGCCTATCTGACTGCTCTGCTTATTAACCCCTGTTGTTCTGGATTGCCTCTTTGTTGCTGAACCCTGCTTGCCTAACCATTCTAGTGGTTTGTCCTTGGACCGCTCTGCCGTTGCCGCTGGGGACTGCCCTGCCTGTGGTGAGTGCCGCCTTCCTCATCTTACTAACTTTCTCTGCTCTGGGATATTCCCTATCTTTCCGGCTCGACGGCAGGATAACAAGACTACTGGCCGAGTTCGGTCTGATAGAGGAATATCCCAGGAGCATTACAATAATAGTGTAGCACACAAAGATTTGTGCAAATCCAGTATTAGATGAAAAAAATGTGACTCTGAAAATTGCCAAAAGAAATTACTAGCAGCCATATTAAGCATTTGTTTATACAAATGTTGAATATCTGAAAGTGCACATGCCTAAGCACCAAGGCCAATACTTAGGTATTTAGATGTTTCATTTATGTGATGGTATTTAGATGTTTCATTTATGAGATGGTTTCACAAACAAAACCAGCTATTTCAATTACAGAAATAAATCTAAAGGAACATTTTCCATTTAATTTAACCCCTTAATGACCGGACCATTTTTCAATTTTCTTACCCTTAATGACAATGGCTATTTTTACATTTCTGCAGTGTTTGCGTTTAGCTGTAATTTTCCTCTTACTCGTTTACTGTACCCACACATATTATATACCGTTTTTCTCGTCATTAAATGGACTTTCTAAAGATACCATTATTTTCATCATATCTTATAATTTACTAAAAAAAAAAATGATAAAATATGAGGAAAAAATGGAAAAAAACACACTTTTTCTAACTTTGACCCCCAAAATCTGTTACACATCTACAATCACCAAAAAACACCCATGCTAAATAGCTTATAAATTTTGTCCTGAGTTTAGAAATACCCAATGTTTACATGTTCTTTGCTTTTTTTGCAATTTATGTGGCAATAAATACAAGTAGCACTACTGCTATTTCCAAACCACTTTTTTTCAAAATTAGCGCTAGTTACTTTGGAACCCTGATATCTGTCAGGAATACCTGAATATCCCTTGACATGTATATATTTTGTTTTAGAAGACATCCCAAAGTATTGATCTAGGCCCATTTTGGTATATTTCATGCCACCATTTCACCGCCAAATGCGATAAAAAAAAAAAAAGTTAACTTTTTCACAAATTTTGTCACAAACTTTAGGTTTCCCACTGAAATTATTTACAAACAGCTTCTGCAATTATGGCACAAATGGTTGTAAATGCTTCTCTGGGATCCCCTTTTTCAGAAATAACAGACTTATATGGCTTTGTGGTTGCTTTTTGGTAATTAGAAGGCCGCTAAATGCCGCTGCGCACCACACATGTTTTATGCCCAGGAGTGAAGGGGTTAATTAGGGAGCTTGTAGGGAGCTTGTAGGGTTAATTTTAGCTTTAGTGTAGTGTAGTAGACAACCCCAAGTATTGATCTAGGCCCATTTTGGTATATTTTGTGCCACCATTTCACCGCCAAATGCGAGCAAATAAAAAAAAAAAACTTTACATTTTTCACAATTTTAGGTTTCTCACTGAAATTATTTACAAACAGCTTGTGCTATTATGGCAGAAATTGTTGTAAAAGCTTCTCTGGGATCCCCTTTGTTCAGAAATAGCAGATTTATATGGCTTTGGTGTTGCTTTTTGGTAATTAGAAGGCCGCTAAATGCTGCTGCGCACCACACGTGAATTATGCCCAGCAGTGAAGGGGTTAAATTAGGTAGCTTGTAGGGAGCTTGCAGGGTTAATTTTAGAGATCAGCCTCCCACCTGAGACATCCCACCCCCTGATCCCTCCCAAACAGCTCTCTTCCCTCCCCCACCCCACAATTGTTACCGCCATCTTAAGTACTGGCAGAAAGTCTGCCAGTACTAAATAAAAGAGTTTTTTTTTTTTTTTTTTAAATAAAAATTATAAAATATTTTAGTTGTGATGGACCCCTGCCTTAGCACCAACCTCCCTGATCCCCCCCTCCAGCTCTCTAACCCTCTCCCCTACCTAATTACCGCCATCTTGGGTACTAGCAGCTGTCTGCCAGTACCCAGTTTGGCCCCACAAACCAACCAAACTATTTTAATTTTATTTATAACTTTTATTTGTATGTTTAATTATTTCTGTAGTGATTGTATTCACTTCCAGCACTCTGTTAGACAACTGACGTACCAGGTACGTCCATTGTCATTAACTGCTTGTTAATGCATGACGTACCTGGTACGTCAGTTGTCATTAAGGGGTTAATCATCTGCAATTGGTATAACAAGTCATTAAGAATGAGCAAGGTAGACATGTATTTAATGGAGAAGAGGAGGCCATACGAAGAACCCACTGGAGGCCCCATGAGACATATGTTGTACATATGTTAGCAGTGTATATGACATGTTAATAGTTCTAGCTGTGAGTAGGACTAATTTTTGTGATAATTGTATATATTATCTATTATTCATGTGTATTTACAATTGTTCCTCGTGTTTACTTAATCTACCTATCACCTAGTGATTGAAAATTGTCAACAATATTGTTGTTGTTTTCTAGTGATAACCTTATTGGTTTCAAACAGTGCTAATAGTACATATATTGTGTTTACGGTATATACCTTTAAGAGTCTAGTGTCGTAATGTGCCTTTAAATCAATATGTACCTTTAAAAATCTAATATCGTATTGTGCCTTTAAATCCCTTTATTAATAAATTGTTTGCTCCTCCGTATTTTCTCTTACCAAACTAATATATATTCTAATGACACCAAACTAGTATATATTTAAAATATTTTTATATGAAATTTCACGTTATAAATGCGAATACAAATATAATTATAAATGTTATACAGATAAAATGTTGCTCAAAATAAAATAAAAATGAAATCAGAATGGTTTCGTAAACCACCTATTGTTTGCATATACATATATGTAAAAACACGTTATGTAAAAACACGTTATTTTCATAAAAAGGCTACTGGAGTCTGATTAGTGATGTGGTATCAAATGTTCCAGTGCACACTCTCCTTGTGTGTCTTAACTTGACTTTTGGATTATGTATACATTTGTTGCAAAAAATATATAGTGAAGTTGTGGCCACAACTGAGTTCTTTAAATTTTTCTTTCGTGTCTCCAAATCTGGACAATGTAGTGTTGCACTCCCCCTAACCGGACCTCTGATCGTATCTTACCTCGTTATGTTTGGGGTCTTGGGAAGCTGCTCACCCAATATTATACCTTAATGGAGGATCAGCGTCTCTCCGTTTGAAGTTCTCGGCGGCTTGCTTCCTCTCCCTGACGTCGTATGTCTCACGTGTTCCGTTGGAGGCCAATCAGGTAACCGGATCCGCGCATCATGTGAAGCCCCGCCGATGCCTGTCACTCTACAGGCACGATCGCCGGGGTAGGAGCAGTAAGGAGCCCCCAGATCTCCCTCGAGGTGGGAGAGTGCTCATGACGGCTCTGAGCCGTCATTAGCACCAGAGTGAGAAACTCTGTGACGGCTCAGAGCCATCATTAGCACTCAAAGCAGTCTATTATATTCACCAACAAAAGCCAAATGTCATAGTTATCCTATCCTTAAAAAGATATGACAGTTTAATTTCTATTTTTAAATGGACGTTGTTCTCTTTGTATCTTTTGAAGAAAAGCACAGGTAGGCTCAGGAGCAGCAATGCACTCCTGGGAGCTTGCTGTTGATTGGTTGCTACAAAATTTTGCCTCTTGCCATTGGCTTGCCAGATGTGTTTAGCTAACTCCCAGGAGTGTATTGCTGTCATAGAGCTTGCTATTTCAGCACCAATATTTTTTGCAATTACAGGGTACAGCCATGGGTTCCAACGTCGCTCGTACCTATGCCAATATATTCATGAATATCTTTGAAGAACATTATGTTTACGAAAACCCACTATTTATTCAATATGGTGCCACACGATGGTGCTATATTGATTATATATTTGGCATATGGATGGGCGACATTGGGACCCTATTGAATTTTGTTTCCTTCCTCAATCAGGCCACTAAAAATATTACATTTACTATTGAAAACAGTGAGGAAAGGATTAATTTCTTAGACACCACAGTATATAAGGAGAATGGAAATCTACAAACAGATCTCTACAGGAAGATAATTGACCACAATAACTTATTACACTATGACAGTGCTCACCCCAATGCTCTAAAAAATTCACTGCCCCGGAGTCAACTCCTGAGAGTCAAGAGAATTGTAACTGATAAGAGAATGGTCAATAGTAGATTAGAGGAGATGGCTAAACTGTTTAGAGAAAGAGGGTACCCTAGTGATTTGGTTCAGAGAGAGAGAGAGAGAGAGAGAGAGAGAGAGAGGGAACAAATTCTACAAATGTCTGAAGTTAACTTGTCTAATGTGAAGGAAAAAGCCAACAAAGACAGGGTGGTGTTTGTTACTCAATACAACAGACAGATTATAAAGATTGCACATATAATTCAAAAACACTGAAATTACTTAAAGTACGGTAATCCAGGGAGAGTGGAATTTCAATTTTTTTTACATGTAACACGGACCATGTAATCTACATTTTGAAATGTCCTTGTGCCAGATTTTATGTAGGTGAAACGACCAGGCGAGTCCGTGACAGGATCACGGAACATAAGCCAAACATTAGAACTGCCTATGAAAAATCACCTGTTGCATAATATTTCAAGGAGGCTGGGCACACAGTGAGCCAACTTAGATACCAGATCATTCAGCATGTACCAGTTGACAGGCGAGAAGGTGAAAGGTTTAAAAACCTAAAGCAGAGAGAGGCATTCTGGATCAATCACTTAGAGACCAGGATGCCTCAAGGAATGAATAAAGATTGGGATCTTTTTGTATTTCTATAGATTCATTTGTATATATGTATTGATGCAGTTTTATATAATAACTAAGCTGTCATAAAACTAATGGGTAACATAATTTTGTATAGAGTATAGAAAATGCTTTTGTTTCTGGTGCAATTAAGGAGTATTGCAATACCTATTAGTAACCACCTGTGCTGTCCTGATGATGTCACAGGGGTGGAGTTGTATGTTGGGTATAAGAGTGAGCTTTGTAGGCATTTGTACATGCATGATTAAGAACCTGTGTGGTTCGAAACGTTGCATTTGTATTATGCTTTTGTACTAACCTAATAAAATATATTATTATATGGTGTGGCTGCTCTTTGGACTTTGTACATATTTTGAGGGTCTGCAGCAAGCACATATCTGACACTAGTGCTAAACTATTCTGTTTTTTGTAAACAAGCTAAAGAAATAGTATTTATATGCAAGTAATAGCATTATAATAAAATGCTCTAACACATTAGGGCAGTTTATTTTTTTCCACTTTGTCTCCTTAATGAAATATTCTGCTCCTAGAATTACAAGAGATTCTGTTTATCATACAAAGCTGAATATTCAAGAAAAGTAAAATTGCTTTCTATGTGTGGGTGACAATGAATAATTCATAAAAATATGACCAGCATGTCTATGGCCTGTATGAGTTCCCTTCGGTTATTCTTTTTCAGAGCTTTTCTGATTTTGTCCTCATTATCCACAAAAGATTGCTGACTATGCAACATCAGCTGAAAGTAATACTTAGCCAGAGGCTAATATGACAATTACAACTACAATTCACTAGACTATGGAATCGACTACAGACTCATTTTGTATGGATGATTTATTAGAATTCCCACAATGCATCATGCTGACGTTTTTTTTTTTTGTGTTGTAGAACATTTCTTAAAGTCCTGATAAATAGCCATTTATTCAATGTGCAGCACAGAGGTTAAAGGGGCAGCATACACCAATTGTCATATAACAGACACTACTATAAAGAATAATATGCACAGATACTGATCTAAAAATCCTGTGTAAAGCTTTTTAAAAGACTTACTTTGAAATTCCCAATGTAACACTGTTAATGAGATAAGCCTGGGACACCCACTGAAAGGGGCTGGTAGCAGAACCTCCCCCTCCTCTGCATATGAAAAGACACATTATACAAACAGAAGCAGTTTGAAGTCTGTATACATCATTATACATCTACATATTTGGGGCTCAGTTCGGAGTCTCAAAATCTGCACAATGTTATTTAAAAATAAGCAAAACTACATTTTTAGAAAAACGGATCATGGATGGATCATCTACAAAACATTTATGCAAAGAAAAATTTAGTGTACACTGTCCCTTTAAAGGGACATCACAAAACAATCATTCTTATTGTGAAATCATAGTAAGTAATCACCTTTAGTATTAACTAATGGGTATGTCGCTTAAAGGGACATGAAACTCTAAATAGAATTTTGACTAGATTACAAGTGGAGTGCAATAAATAACCAGCCATTACAAGTGGCTGGTTATTGATACCACAAACTCAGCGCTTATTAGATCAGTGCTTTCCAAACTGTGTGTCGGGACACACTAGTGTGTCGGCAGCAGTGTGTAGGTGTGTCCCTGCTTCAGCACAAATTCTTTTTTTAATTTTTTTTTGGTTTCTGACTTTCCACCTGCCTGCTATGCATATCACATGGTTGACACATGATTGATACCTAGGGGGACACAGATTATGTTAACCTATTGGCACAGCTCAGTGGGAACTGAAACTATTCCCATTGGCGGCACATTGGCTCCTGACTGCACGTGTAGTCTCCTTAATTGGCTCGTGACTGCATGTGTAGTCAGTGAGTGGGACAGCAGTGTGTATGCAGCGCGGGCAGTAGTCAATCGGACTCACCGAGCTCTGAGGGCGGCAGATTAAACGCTGAGCTGAAGTCAGAAGTCAGTTGGTTTTTTTTGCAGCTAGCTCCCAGTAGTGCATTGCTGCTGATGCTCTTGATATATGGATAGGAAGTAGAAGCTTAAAAATGCTTGATGATGAAACGCGAGTGTCTTTATCTAATATTCCACCAAATATTCAGAAATTGTGTTCATCCCATCAACCTCATACATCCCATTAAAATAATAAGTAGCTATTGGTGTTATTAAACTTTTTTTTAATTCTTGCACATACATACTGTTACTTGTAAATACATTTTGTTATTATATAATTTATGTATGTGTCCGTATCTCTAAAAAGTTAGATTAACCTCCTGTTTGCTAGTACAACTGAATTACTGTGTCGCAAAATGATGTAGGTCTAAAAAGTGTGTCACCAACATGAAAAGTTTGGAAAGCTCTGTATTAGATTAACCAGTGATCAGATCTCTGGTTAATTTTCTAAATGTCCCCCAAATGCAAAGAAAATCAAGTAATAGTTTTCTCTTCTTTTTTTTTTTTTTTTTTAATTTAGCATTTTTTTTTTTAAAAAAAAAGAAAACTGCACTTAGCAGTTTTTGGGGGTAAAGTTGGCTGGAGTGGGGTGTTAGAAAAAAAATGGCACTGAAAAGTGCCTTTACATTGCGGTCTATGGAAACTGTGTTCCCAGTAAATATATATGTATACAGTATGTATATGCTTGTGCTAGATTCTCGAGTCTATTTTACCACTTAGAGAAAAAAATAAACAAGCTCCTGCTCTTGTCAACCAATCACTGTGCAGATGGTAAAAATGTCAGATCCTTTAGAGCAGTGAAAAAAGATATTTTAAAGTGAAATTACCAGAAATCCAAATAAAGGAAATAATTAAAATAAAATACAAAATTATCATCTGCTTGTCTTTGTCAATATATTTTTAAACTGCCATTTTTTATTTTTTTTTACTTCAAAAGAATTGTCATCATTTTCATCTCTCTATATGAATTGATTGATTAATGATCAAAATAATTTACACATTTAAGTGTTTAAACCCTAAAATAGAAACTTTTTGATATGATCAATCATTGATCATTTGGAAGTAACTAAACTGTACCTGGCTGTTGCTTTGTTCAGAGGAAAGGCAGATCCGATTTGCAACATGTATTTGATAGATTAAATGCAAAACTGAATCTATTTCTATGCTGAAACGACATTTATTAAAAATTAGGTTAAAGTGAGTATTTGTATAGTGAGTTTGCAATAAAATTTGAATTGTTAACATCATACAAAATGAATAATTGAAAAATAAGCAGGAAATCTTGTGTTGTTTATGTTTTTTCTCACCAACTAAAATGTGGCGAGATTTTCTTAAAACACTCAAAATACTTATAACCTGAATCGAAAAACACATGCATACGAAAATATAGGTAATTGTAAGATGCTTAACGCAGAAAGCAGCGTAATTTGATTTATATTGGCTGCAGGATTTAATTTTTAAAGTGCGCCCCCTGCTCACTTTGCTCCACAGTGCAAAGATAGCCTTTCCAGCAAGCTCCATTACTTTCAATAGGGGAGATCTCGCAAATCGCAGGGACTGTCCCTTTTTTACGATAATTCCACCAGCGAGAAAACCCCCCCCCTGAAATTGCGAGGTTTACGTGATCGGTCCCATGGGGTAGTTTTATGAAGCTGCATTTGCAGCTTTTAGGCTATGCAGAGCAGGTTTGTATGAGCATGTCTGCAGCGACATATTTTAGAGGCAGAAGCTGCTTCTTTTGCCTCTCCGGCACCTCAGAGGTGGCAACGTCACTGCTATTACGCAATTTGTTACTCAGGAGCAGGGGGTGGCATTACACAATAACTCTCTTGCACAATGTTACATTTTGATGTGCGAGGCAGCATCTCAAGTGGTGACTACAGGCAGAAAGGTTAACTATTTATGAACCTGTCCATCTGCAATCAGGATAAAATTTACCCTAAGTTACCAGAACCAAAATATTGTGGTAGCCAAAATAGACACAGCATCATTGAGAAAATGTTAAAGCTCATGGTGAATATATGACGGAGGTTACCCATCCCTAAGGCTAAAAACGTATATCACTAAAGGGTCATTGAAAATTGCATTAAACTTTCATGATATACATTAAAAAAAAAAAAAATCCAATTTGTTTCTATCATAATAGCTAATATGCATAGGAGCATACTGAGGTAGGTTTAGGAGCAAACAAATATCTTTCTGCAACAATCTCTGTAGCAATGGTATAATTGCAACCTGTAGAAGGAGGCTACAGCAGAGGACACAACTCTCCCTTCACTTTCTGCTTCTCACACACTGTTTGATTGTAAACTATTCAGTGGCATTACTAGGGGGGTGCGGGCCGCACCCGGGTAACACCCTCCAGGGGGTGACATTACCAGGATTTTTTTTTTAATTTTTTTTTACATTTTATTGAAATGCAAAGAAATACAATGTAGAAATGCATAGTTTTTTTTTATTAGAGGGGCTAACATTTGTGAACATTAGTGGGACTGGGGAAAATGTAGACACTTCATTTTTTTGCTCCTTGAGCAAGCGCTGCAATTTCTACAAATAGTTTTCATGGCTGCTTTTGCTTGTTTGTACTTTGCTCCTCCCCTATCCAATTTCACTATGAATGTTGTGGGCGTGCCGTGGGGCTTGCGAAGTTGCGCTAAACCTGCCTGCCTATCTGTGCTCACTGCTGTGTGGAGCAGTGGATTCAATCACTGCTGTGCTGTCTCTCTAAACGGGAACTGGGAAATCGTGAGGGGGATGCCTGGCACCTGACCGCATAACTGTCTGACACTGTCTCTAAAGTGAAGGAGCCACGTATGATGCCCACCAGACCGGTATGGTTACTGTATACTGAAGTGCACAATGAAACATAGAAACATAGAAACATAGATATTGACGGCAGATAAGAGCCATAGGCCCAGCAAGTCTGCCCGACCTTACCTAACAGTATAAACTTATCTAGTTCGTAGGATAGCCCTATGCTTGTCCCATGCATTTTTAAAGTCCCCCACAGTGTTTGTTGCTACTACCTCTTGAGGAAGTTTATTCCATAAATCAATCACTCTTTCTGTAAAGAAGTGCTTCCTCAAATTACTCCTGAATCTACTACCCTTTAGCTTGAGCTCATGACCCCTTGTTCTTGAATTTTCCATTTTATGTAAAATACCCACAGCCTCAGTTTTACTAAACCCTTTAATGTACTTGAAAGTTGCTATCATATCACCTCTTTCCCTTCTCTCCTCTAAGCTAGAAGAGGTAGGATGTGGGGGCGGGGGTCTGGGGGTGGGCAGAGTGCAGAGGTGATTGGCCATAAGAAGCGGTAGGCACGCGGTCCGGGGCTGTGCACTGACAGACTTGGAACAGTCAGAGAGCAGAATTTTCATAGTTTGCGCACCTAAACCATTTCTTTAGTGATTTATTTTTAGAGTGCTCTGTTTATCTTTCATTTGATGCTCTGCTGAGCCAGGGAGCAGCTCTAGGCATGAGCTTTATAATTAATGCAGTGCAGTTTACATATTTTGTATGTGTGTGTCTGAGTTTTTGTGTGTGTGTTTTTATGTGTGTGTTTAAGTGTGTTTCTGAGTGTTTGTGTGTGCATCTGAGTGTGTTTTTAAGTGTGTGTGTCTGAGTGTTTGTATGTGTGTGTGCCTGTGTTTTTGTGTGTGTGTGTGTGTGTGTGTGTGTGTCTCAGTGTTTTTGTGTGTGTGTGTCTGAGTGTTTTTGTGTGTGTGTTTTTATGTGTGTGTTTAAGTGTGTTTCTGAGTGTTTGTGTGTGCATCTGAGTGTGTTTGTATGTGTGTGTGCCTGTGTTTTTGTGTGTGTCTGCTTTCTGGGGGGTGGTGGGGTGATACCATAACTTACCGCACTGGGTGACACCAACCTTAGTGACGCCATTGAAACTATTTAATGATAGATGCACTTAAACTAGGGTTGCCACCTCAGTCATGTTTTCCTGGACACTTATGAGTTACACAGACTGCAGGGTGTGCACAGGGCAACATGCATTGCACACCTAAACAGCACACGAATAGTGACCCTTGACAGAACTATCCATGTTGCTTCCTGCATACCCTGAAGCCTGTGTAACTCATACGTGTCCAGGAAAACATGGCCGAGATGTCAGCTCTAACTCTTACCATACCATAGGGTGGCTGAAGATATTGCACCGTAAAGCTCCCAGTGTACAGCATATGCAACTTAGAGAATTTTTTGCTTTCATTTTAAAGCAATTCCAAACCATTGCATTAGCCATAATGTATACACAGTTGTTAATGAGCCATTTCAATATGATATATGATGCACATCACTAGTGGGAGCTAGCTGCTGATTGGTGCCTACACTCATTTGATTCTTGTGATTGGCTAACTAGATGTGTTCAGCTAGCTGTCAGTAGTACAGTGCTGTCCCTTCAGCAATGGATAACAAGAGAATTAAGCAAATTTGATAATAGAAGTAAATTGGAAAGTTGTTTGAAATTATATGTTCTATCCAAATCATGAAATACAATTTTGGGGTTTTCTGTCCCTTTAATATGTGCACTAAGAATGTGTTTATCTATGTTTTGCTCTGAGTAGACCAGCAACACCACAAAGGGCTTTTGTTATTCCTGAGTACAAAAGAATTAGGTTACAAACAGCAGAAATGGGGATCTTACTTTAAAATAATCTTTTTCTCACTAAAAGCACCAATTACAGATAAAGAAATACAGCGGTTTCTAACACACAATTCTGTGGAGCTACCAAATCACTTAGAGATGACTGTTGCAGAGAATTACTTTGTTCATTTCAGGTTAAAGCAACATGTTTACAATTACAGAGAAAATGTTAAGATAGAATTAAATCACTAAACGAAAAAAGCATTAGAATTATAGTCCAACACCAAAATGAAAATTTTTACATCTGCCATGTTACAGAGTATTTTCTAGAAGCCTTTGGCAAAACAAAATTAAATACAGTTATAAAATGCAAAATATACATGTATTAAAGCAAACTGAATCACTTAATTCATTTGCATGAATTTAAAATCGGACATGAATTAGTAATTACTCAGTTGTAATGTTTGTATAGTTTAAACCAGACATCCACAAACTTGGCCCTCCAGAGGTTTTTGGAACTACATTTCCCATGATGCTCAGCCAGCTGATATGGGAAATATAGTTCCAAAACCTCTGGAGGGCCAAGTTTGAGGATGTCTGGTTTAAAGGGTCATAATAAGTTAAACTTTCATGGTTCACATAGAGCATGCAATTATAAAACACTTTCAGTGTACTTATTATATTATCAAATTGACTTTGTTCTCTGTGTATCCTTTATGGAAAAACCTACCTAGGTATGCTCAGGAGCAGCAATGCACTACTGAGAGCTAGCTAATGATCAGTGGCTGCACACATGTGCCTCTTATAATTGGATCACCAGATGTGTTCAGCTAGCTCCCAGTAGTGCATTACTGCTCTGGAGCTAACTTTAAAGGGACAGTATACTTGAAAGTTTTGATGGTTAAAAAAATATAGATAATCCCTTTATTACCCATTCCCCAGTTTTGCACAACCAACACAGTTATATTAATATACTTTTTTTATATGATTATATGTGATTATATTGTATCCTCTGCAAATTGCCCCCTTATTTCAGTTCTTTTGACAGACTTACATTTTAGACAATCAGTGCTTACTCATAGGTAAATCCCTAGGAGTGAGCACAATGTTATCTATATGGCACACATGAACAAGCGTTGTCTAGCTGTTAAAAACTGTCCAAATGCGCTGAGATTCAAGGGCTTAGAAATTAGCATATGAGCCTAGGTTTAGCTTTCAGCAAAGAATACCAAAAGAACAAAGCAAATTGTATGATAAATGTAAAGTGGAAAGTTGTTTAAAATTGCCTGCCCTATCTGAATCATGAATGTTTATTTTTTACTTGGCTGTCCCTTTAAATATGTGTTTAAACAATTTACAAGGGTTGAACACAGTTATATTCAAGCACTATTGCAATAAGATGCTGAAACACATTAGAGAATTTCCTTTAACAGAACTATACTATGGTTTCCTGGAGCCCAGTAACACGCTACACTTGTTTTTCTTTAGTAACTTGTGGTGCGCTGAGTGGTAGAGCAGAATATTTTCCCTTTATCACACACTTTGCTGATAGCAGGTTGCGTTTGCTGGGAGCACTGGATAGCACCAAGCACCATAAAGTGTGGAAATTTCTATTTATATAAAGTATTTTCAACCTATAGCCCCCACACTTTCCCTTCTATTTTGCTAAGGGTGGAAAATGACATTTTAATCCACATACTATGTATATAATGCTGCAGAGTTTTAGCATATAATTTTGTGTTTAAAAAAAAAAAAGATAAAGAAAACTTAGAGGGACATTCCAGTCAAAATTTAAATGCACATAGATGAATTACATATTTGAATAGAAACATATTTGCTATATACAGGTATTGGCAAAAATGCTTCTAGTAAAAAAGTTATCACTGTTTTAGCGTTAGCATTTTTCTCTGCACATGCATGTGAAGCATAGCTAGATATTCTCAGTGCACCTGTATTTTAAATACTGCAGCTGCTCAGAGTGCCAGTGGGGCTGGTATCATGTCTGCAATTAAAGGGACAGTGAACACCAAGGAAAACTTTATCCCATACCTTAGATCCACCCAAAAAAGATGCTCCTGCACCGCATCTCATCTTCAATACCACTAACGTTATAGGGGATATTTATCAAAGGTATATCGGACCTGATCCGACAGTGCGGATCAGGTCCGACATTCCTCACTGAATGCGGAGAGCAATACGCTCTCCATATTCAGCATTGCACTAGCAGCTCTTGTGAGCTGCTGGTGCAACGCCACCCCCTGCAGACTTGTGGCCAATCGGCTGCCAGCAGGGAGGTGATTTTTGTCCACCTGATTTGAGCAGGCGGACAGGGCTATGGAGCAGCGGTCTTTAGACCGCTGCTTCATAACTGCTGTTTCTGGGGAGCCTGCAGGCTCACCAGAAACATAGGCCCCTATATGTCTAATTATCGAAAGCCCATAAAGTTTTCAGTGGTAGATATGGCCGCCAAACTCCTCCCCCTCCTCCTCCGTCCCCTTCTTTTTTTAATTCAATCCTCGTTCACAGAGACGCTGTTCTATTGCTAATGCGCATGCACAATATAATTTTAGTCCGCTCGCTATTAGAAATAGAAAGTGTCTCCGTGAACACGTGTAAAGAATCTATCCGAGGATTTGATTCCGATTGGCGGATGACTTAAAGGGACACTGTAGCCAAAAAATGTCTTTTGTGATTCAGATAGAGCATGCAATTTTAAGCAACTTTCTAATTTACTCCTATTATCAAATTGTCTTCATTTTCTTGGTATGTTTATTTGAAAAGCAAGAATGTAAGTTTAGATGCCGGCCCATTTTAGGTAATTGGGCAGCACCTTTAAACAAGTGCTGTCCATGGTTCTGAACCCACAATTTGCTGGCTCCTTAGCTGAGATGCCTTCTTTTCAAATAAAGATTGCAAGAGAATGAAGAAAAATTGATAATAGAAGTAAATTAGAAAGTTGCTTACAATTACATGCTCTATCTGAATCATGAAAGAAAAAAAATTGGGTTCAGTGTCCCTTTAAGAAGAAGCCTCCTACGTAACGGTGGGGGGAGTTTGGTTGCCATATCTACCGCTGAAAAACATAATTTATGTAAGAACTTACCTGATAAATTAATTTCTTTCATATTGGCAAGAGTCCATGAGCTAGTGACATATGGGATATACAATCCTACCAGGAGGGGCAAAGTTTCCCAAACCTCAAAATGCCTATAAATACACCCCTCACCACACCCACAATTCAGTTTAATGAATGGCCAAGCAGTGGGGTGATAAAGAAAGGAGTAGAAAGCATCAACAAAGGAAATTTGGAAATAATTGTGCTTTATACAAAAAAATCATAACCACCATAAAAAGGGTGGGCCTCATGGACTCTTGCCAATATGAAAGAAATGAATTTATCAGGTAAGTTCTTACATAAATTATGTTTTCTTTCACGTAATTGGCAAGAGTCCATGAGCTAGTGACATATGGGATATCAATACCCAAGATGTGGAGTCTTCCACTCAAGAGTCACTAGAGGGGGAGGGAATAAAAATAAAAACAGCCATATTCTGCTGAAAAAATTAATCCACAACCCATAACAAAAATAAGTTTATTTCATCTTTGAAAGAAAAAAACTTAAATCAAAAGCAGAAGAATCAAACTGAAACAGCTGCCTGAAGAACTTTTCTACCAAAAACTGCTTCTGAAGAAGCAAATACATAAAAACGGTAGAATTTAGTAAATGTATGCAAGAGGACCAAGTCGCCACTTTGCAAATCTGATCAACTGAATCTTCATTCTTAAAAGCCCATGAAGTGGAAACTGATCTAGTAGAATGAGCTGTAATTCTCTGAGGCGGGGACTGACCCGACTCCAAATAAGCTTGATGAATCAAAAGTTTCAACCAAGAAGCCAAGGAACTAGAAGAAGCCTTCTGACCTTTCCTAGGACCAGAAAATAAAACAAATAGACTGGAAGTCTTCCTGAAATCTTTAGTAGCTTCCACATAATATTTCAAAGCTCTTACCACATCCAAAGAATGTAAGGATCTCTCCAAAGAATTCTTAGGATTAGGACATAAGGAAGGGACAACAATTTCTCTACTAATGTTGTTAGAATTCACAACCTTAGGTAAAAATTGAAAAGAAGTCCGCAAAACTGCATTATACTGATGAAAAATCAGAAAAGGAGACTCACAAGAAAGAGCAGATAGCTCAGAAACTCTTCTAGCAGAAGAGATAGCCAAAAGGAACAACACTTTCCAAGAAAGTAGTTTAATGTCCAAAGAATGCATAGGCTCAAATGGAGGAGCCTGTAACGCCTTCAGAACCAAATTAAGACTCCAAGGAGGATAAATTGATTTAATGACAGGCTTAATACGAACTAAAGCCTGTACAAAACAGTGAACATCAGGAAGTATAGCAATCTTTCTGTGAAATAAAACAGAAAGAGCGGAGATTTGTCCTTTCAAGGAACTTGCAGACAAACTCTTATCCAAACCATCCTGAAGGAACTGTAAAATTCTAAGAATTCTAAAAGAATGCCATGAGAATTTATGAGAAGAACACCATGAAATGTAAGTCTTCCAAACTCTTAAATAAATCTTTCTTTGGTACAATAAATAGGTTTGCATAAAACCCCAAACCTTGTTCATGAGGAGGAACTGGCATGATTACCCCTGAAGACTCCAGGTCTGAAACACACTTCAGAAAAGCCTGAGCTTTTACTGGATTTACAGGGATGCGTGAGAGAAAAAAATCTTCTCACAGGAGGTCTTACTTTGAATCCTATTCGATACCCTTGAGAGACAATGCTCTGAATCCAATGATTTTGGACAGTTTTTATCCAAAAATCCTTGAAAAACCTTAAAGGGACACTGTACCCAAATTTTTTCTTTCGTGATTTACATTGAGCATGAAATTTTAAGCAACTTTCTAATTTACTCCTATTATCAAATTTTCTTCATTCTCTTGGTATCTTTATTTGAAATGCAAGAATGTAAGTTTAGATGCCGGCCCATTTTTGGTGAACAACCTGGGTTGTCCTTGCTGATTGGTGGATAAATTCATCCACCAATAAAAAAGTGCTGTCCAGAGTACTGAAACAAAAAAAAAAGCTTAGATGCCTTCTTTTTCAAATAATGATAGCAAGAGAACAAAGGAAAATTGATAATAGGAGTAAATTAGAAAGTTGCTTAAAATTGCATGCTCTTTCTGAATTACAAAATAAAAAATTTGGGTACAGTGTCCCTTTAATCTGCCCTCTACCAGCTGAGCTGGAATGAGGGCCACACCTTCATGCGGACTTAGGGGCAGACTTTGGTTTCCTAAATGGCTTGGATTTATTCCAATTTGAGGAAGGCTTCCAACTGGAAGCAGATTCCTTGGGAGGAGGATTGAGTTTTTGTTCCTTATTCTGACGAAAGGAATGAAAACGGTTAGAAGCCTTAGATTTACCCTAAGGTTTTTTATCCTGAGGCAAAAAAACTCCTTTTCCTCCAGTGATAGTTGAAATAATAGAATCCAACTGAGAACCAAATAAATTGTTACCTTGGAAAGAAAGAGATAGTAATCTAGATTTAGATGTCATATCAGCATTCCAAGATTTAAACCACAAAGCTCTTATAGCTAATACAGCTAAAGACATGGATCTAACATCAATTTTGATAATATCAAAAATGGCATCACAAATAAAATTATTAGCATGTTGCAGTAAGCGAGTAATGCTAGATATGTCAGGATCCAATTCTCGTTGCGCTAAATTCTCCAACCAAAAAGTTGAGGCAGCCGCAACATCAGCCAAAGAAATAGCAGGTCTGAGAAGCTGACCTGAATATAAATAGGCCTTCCTTAGATAGGATTCAAGCTTCCTATCTAAAGGATCCTTAAAGGAAGTATTATCTTCCATAGGAATAGTGGTACGTTTAGCAAGAGTAGAAATAGCCCCATCAACTTTGGGGATTTTTTCCCAAAACTCTATATATTTTGCTTGTAAAGGATACAATTTTTTAAACCTTGAAGAAGGAATAAAAGAAGTACCTGGCTTATTCCATTCCCTAGAAATCATATCAGAAATAGCCTCAGGAATATGAAAAACCCCTGGGGAAACCACAGGAGGTTTAAAAACAGCATTTAAACGTTTATTAGACTGAACGTCAATAGGACTGGTTACCTCAATATCCAAAGTAATTAACACTTCTTTTAAATAAAGAACACATATACTCTATTTTAAATAAATAAGTAGATTTGTCAGTGTCAATGTCTGAGGAAGGATCTTCTGAATCAGATAGATCCTCATCAGAAGAGGATAAATTATTATGTTGCTGGTCATTTGAAATTTCATCAGCTAAATGAGAAGTTTTAAAAGACCTTTTACATTTATTTGAAGGTGGAAATGCAGACAAAGCCTTCAGAATAGAATCAGAAACAAATTCTTTAAAATTTACAGGTATATCATGTACATTAGAAGTTGAAGGAACTGCAACTGGCAATGTACTATTACTGATGGAAACACTATCTGCATGTAAAAGTTTATCATGACAACTATTACAAATGACATTTGGTGGAATAATTTCTACACTTTTACAACAAATGCACTTAGCTTTGGTAGAACCGATGTCAGGCAGCAATGTTCCAGCAGAAACTTCTGAGGTAGGATCAGATTGGGACATCTTGCTCAATGTAAGAGAAAAAACAACATATAAAGTAAAATTATCTATTTCCTTATATGACAGTTTCAGGAATGGGAAAAAATGCAAAAGCATAGGCCTCTGATAGAGAAAAAAGCAAGAGGCAAACATCAATGGGGTATTGAAATAATGAAAATAATTTGGAACCAAGTATGACACACAACGTAATGTAAGCTTTTTTGGCGCCAAAAATAACCAGAAATTACACACTCGTGTCACTAATGATGCCGCCGTGTGAAAGGTCTCGGCGTCACGTATGACGCCGGAAATGACGAACTTGCATCATAAACGTCTTTTTCCGCGCCAAGAATGATGCAATAAAGTTTAGCATTTGACGCACCCGCGGGCCTAATACCCGCAATAGCAAGAAGTAGTCAATTGAAAAAAAGACTAAAACCCTAGGTAAGAAATACATTTCTTAAAATGTTTAAATTCCCCAAATATGAAACTGACAGTCTGCTGAAGGAAATACATGAACCTGACTCATGGCAAATATAAGTACAATACATATATTTAGAACTTTACATAAATGCATAAAGTGCCAAACCATAGCTGAGGTGTCTTAAGTAATAAAAAACATACTTACCAAAAGACACCCATCCACATATAGCAGATAGCCAAACCAGTACTAAAACAGTTATTAGTAGAGGTAATGGTAAATTGAGAGTATATTGTGGATCTGAAAAGGGAGGTAGGAGATGAATCTCTACGACCGATAACAGAGAACCTATGAAATAGACCCCCGTTAGGGAAATCATCGTATTCAAATAAGTGATACTCCCTTCACGTCCCTCTGACATTCGCTGTACTCTGAGAGGAATCGGGCTTCAATAATGCTGAGAAGAGCATATCAACGTAGAAATCTTAGCACAAACTTACTTCACCACCTCCATAGGAGGCAAAGTTTGTAAAACTGAATTGTGGGTGTGGTGAGGGGTGTATTTATAGGCATTTTGAGGTTTGGGAAACTTTGCCCCTCCTGGTAGGATTGTATATCCCATATGTCACTAGCTCATAGACTCTTGCCAATTACATGAAAGAAACTGTATGTTCTTTCGAAGATTTGACCCATAACGTTAGAGGTATTGAAGATGGGATGCGGTGAAGGCTCATTTTTTTTGTGGATCTAAGGTATGGGATAAAGTTTTCCTGGGTGTTGACTGTCCCTTTAACAAATTAAGTCATTACCAGATGGTAGCGCTGTGGAATCTGTTGGCGCTCTACAAATAACTTATAATAATAATAATAACAAGCACTCTTAGAAACTCTCTAAGCAAGTGCTGTGTTGAAAATGCGGGTGCAAGGTGCATACTTAAATATACGTTTGAAACAGCTATAACTTTTATTAGAAGCATTTTTGCTAATTCATGTATATTACAAAAATGCTTCTATTCATAACTGAAATGCACCCATGTGGATTCCAATTTTGGCTGGAATTTCCCTTTAACATGCCCCCAGCACCAGCTTAAAAGAATACAGAGAAGCTGATTGCTGTATATGCACTTTTTTACAGTAAAACTCATACAAAGAATAAACACACTAATCATTAACTCTAAATATTCAAAGTTTGATTCTATGGAAGTGTAAAAGGTGCAATTAAGCAGTTACATTATCCTACAAAACTTTTGTTAAACAAATTAAAAAATGTTGAGGATATGCCGAGGATAAACATAGGAGAAGAAGATTTTTCAATATTTATTTATAAATCAGAAACTGCTTCTTTAGCCTCTCACTTGTTCAGGATGATTGACATATGGCATTGCAGAAGAGATCTCTTGTGCAGTCTTAAAGGCACACTCAAGTCAAAATAAACTTTTATGATTTAGAAAGAGCATGCAGTTTTAAGACACTTTCCAATTTATTTCCATTATCAAATTTTTTAATATTTAAACTTTTGGAGAACAAGATCATATTGAGCATGTGCACAAGCTCACAGGGTATACTAGTCTGTGATTGGCTGATGTCTGTCACATGATACAAGGGGGGCCGGAAAATAAGAGAAAAAAAAATTGTCCGAAAAAAATCAACTGCTTATTTGAAATTCAGAGTATGTGTTCAATTATTGTCTTTTTATTATATATTTCTTAATGCACTGTAATTCTACTGCATTGAGTAGTCCTTTAAAGGGACAGTCTAGTATAAATTAAACTTTCATTATTCAGATAGGACTGAATTTACTTTTATCATCAAATTTGCTTTTTTCTCTTGGTATTCTTAGTTTAAACTAAACATAGGTAGGCTCATATGCTAATTTCTAAGCCTCTGAGGGCTGCCTCTTATCACATGCTTTGTAAATCTCTTTTCAACACAAAGAGACAGAAAGTACACGTGGGCCATATAGATAACACTGTGTTCAGGCACAGGGGGTTATTTAAGATTCAGCACAACACAATGCTAAATGCAAGACAATAGAAAATAAACAGTCACAGTCATGTGATCAGGGGGTTGGAAGAAGGTTCTCTATTTGAGAACTTGTCCATCTGCAACCCTAAAATAAATCCCCATAATGTTGCTTTAATATTGAGCCACAGTAGATTGCTTCTCTAAACTTTTAGTAAAAGTTGTGTACCATTTCTAAATAAAGCCCTCATAAAAACAATGCTATTAATATGTTTATTGTTCACAACTTGCAATTTATAAACAAGGATGGAACATTAGACCAACAATCACTATCATTTTTTTATTTTGGTGTAAATTCCACCAAAAATCATATAAATGCAGCAATGTTATCTTATTTTTTTGAATAACATTTACAGTAGTTTTGGGTATTTTCATGTTTTCTTTTTTTTTTTACAATTTTAAAACCCTCTTTAAAAAAAAACCTAGCAGATCAGGTCTGTATTTAACATTCTTTTGTACAATCATCTCTAGGGTAGAAACACAATGCTTGGAGCTAGCTGAGCACACCTGGTGAGCCAATGACAAGCAGCATATGTGTGTAGCAACCAATGAAGAACTAATTCCTAGAGCATTGGCACTTTGCAAGGTGAAACACAGACACTGGAAATCTGCAGGTGGAAGTGTTTTAAACCTTCCAACTTATGAAAATTCTGTTGGATCCTGGAAGGTTGGGAGGTTGGGAGCTCTATCAAGCTTTCGTCTGCAGTTTCTAGGCATCCAGGGTTTTAAGGGACTACCCTCAACTACATGCCAGGATATGCCTCTCTTACACCCAAACATGCCCACAGCCTGTCCACTCAGGAAATGCACATCCACGTCCCACACCGTGACCTTATCCCACCCATCTTGGTTCCAGTGGGCCTCTGTCCACAAGTTCCCTGAGTCTGTCCACAAGTTCCCTGAGTCTGTCCACAAGTTCCCTCCTTTACCCATGCCAGAAAGCCTCCGGGATTGTTGGGAGCTATGAAAACACAGTTATATGCAAGCAACAGTGCAACAATAAAAAGCTGTGACAAATTAGAGTGTTTTCTCTTTGTATTTTTATGTTCCATTAAAAAGACTCTGCTGTCCTTGTTTCTTACAGTTTCAAACTTGCAATTGATATAAAGCACCATTAAATGCAGTCGAATGGCACAGTCAACAAACGGATAAAAATAAAAAGTCACAGTGCTCAGTCTGAATTTCAAATAAACAGTAAAAGTTTTTTTTCTGACCAATTTCAAAAGATCCTTCAATTTCCCTGCCCCTTGTATCATGTGACAGCCATCAGCGAATCACAGACTTGCATATGTATAAACTGTAAATTCTTCTCCCAATGCTCAATAGAAGTTGGTGCCTCAGAAATTGTGCATATAAAAGGTCTGCATACAATTTGATAACAGCTTGAAACTGGATATTTTAAAAATTGCATGCTCTCTCTGAATCATGGAAGTTGACTTCAGTTTCTCTTTAAACAAACTTGAAATTTATCATGCCATAGAATATTTTTGCACAGGAATTCTGATGGATAAGAGTGGAAAGCTATAAATTCTAGGCTTATTCTATAACGAATGACAGATAATAAATTATCAGTGTTTCTTACCTTCTGCCGGATTTCTTCTTCCATTTTGACTGGAGATCCAAACTCAGCTACCTGTTTAACGCCTTCACTGGCGTATCCACCATATTCCCACAAAACATATTCCTTCGAGTGGGACCCTCCGATAATTGCTGACCAGTGATTGGCTCGTCCTTCCAGAAAGAGAAACAGAAACATGATAAATGTAGTGCAGCCTTATTTTATTTTAATTATTGTTCCTGTACTGAATAAACATACCGTGAGAGTTGTCCATATTAACTAATCAGTATTAGATACCAAAGTGTTAGTTGTACACAAAAATACACTTCTTGTTAAGTTAACTTTAAATTTAAACACATTTTACGTAACTTCATACAAAAACTATTTTCAACATACTTAACTGCTGTTTCAAAAGTGCGATTAAAACAAAAAGGAGGGGGGAGATCTTAGGGACCTATTATCTAAAAGGTCTCTGAGCTTGTGAGATTCTCTAATAAATCTCACTAGTACTAAGAAGCCGCTGTTGTAATTCTATAAAAGCTGTTTTTGCCTTAAGAACATTCGGTGAGATTACGAGTTTTGCTGTAACAGGGGTGCGGTGCTAACGAGCAGTTTTCCCTCACCGCTCACCTACAGACAACGCTGGTATTACAGGTTTTTACAAACCCGGCGTTAGCCGCAGAAAAGTGAACGGAGAGCAAAATTTTGCTCCCCATCTCACCTCAGTACCAGCGCTGCTTACGTTAGCAGTAAGCAGGTAAAACGTGCTTGTGCACGATTTCCCCATACGAATCAATGGGGAGAGCCGACTGAAAAAAAAAACCTAACACCTGCAAAAATGCAGCGTAAAGCTCCTAACGCAGCCCCATTGATTCCTATGGGGAAATAAAATGTATGTCTACACCTAACACCCTAACATGAACCCCGAGTCTAAACACCCCTAATCTTACATTTATTAACCCCTAATCTGCCGCCCCCAATGTCGCCGACACCTGCATTATATTATTAACCCCTAATCTTCCGCTCCGGACACCGCCGCCACCTACATTATATGTATTAACCCATAATCTGCTGCCCTCAACATCGCCGACACCTACATTATATTTATTAACCCCTAATCTGCCTAATAAAAATAAATCCTAAAATAGCTACAATGTAATTATTAGTTATATTGTAGCTATCTTAGGGTTTATTTTACAGGTAAGTATTTAGTTTTAAATATGAATAATTTAGTTAATGATAGTTATTTTATTTAGATTTATTTAAATTATATTTAAGTTAGGGGGTGTTAGGGTTAGACTTAGATTTAGGGGTTAATAACTTTAATATAGTGGCAGCGACATTGGGGGCAGCAGATTAGGGGTTAATAAATGTAGGTAGGTGTTGGCGATGTTAGGGATGGCAGATTAGGGGTTAATAATATTTATCTAGTGTTTGCGATGTGGGAGTGCGGTGGTATAGGGGTTAATATATTATAGTGACGGTGATGTCCGGTTCGGCAGATTAGGGGTTAAAAAAATTATTTTATGTTTAGTGCGATGTGGGGGGGGGGGCTTCAGTTTAGGGGTTAATAGGTAGTTTATGGATGTTAATGTACTTTTTAGCACTTTAGTTAAGAGTTTTATGCTACAGCATTAGCCCATAAAACTCTTAACTACTGACTTTTAAATGCGGTACCAGTCTTGACAGGAGAGGCTGTACCGCTCACTTTTTGTCAGACTCGTAATACCAGTGTTATGCAAGTCCCATTGAAAATATAGGATACACAATTGACGTAAGTGGATTTGCGGTATTTTCGAGTCTGACCAAAAAAGTGAACGGTGAGCCTGTCATTTCAAGACTTGTAATACCAGCGGGCGTTAAAAAGCAGCGTTGGGACCTCTCAACGCTGCTTTTTAAGGCTAATGCAAGACTCGTAATCTAGCCGAGTGTGTTTTGCAAGTGGTGCCCCCTGATTCAGACAGGTCATACAATTTAAAAACAGTTTCCAATTTACTTCTATTATTTAATTTGCTTCTTTTCCCTGATATTCTGTGTTGAGGACATATCTAGGTAGGTGTCCGGAGCACTATATGACAGGAAATAGGGCAAATGGATAATATTCTTGCAAAAGTGTTGCCATATAGTTCTCCAGACATGTGCACGTGCCTGAGCTTTAGTCCCAGGTTTTCAAAAAAAAGATACCACGAAAACAAAGACAAATTATTAATAGAAGTAAATTAGAAAGTTGTTTAAAATTGCATGGTCTATGTGACTCATAAAATAAACATTTTGGGTTACATATCCCTTTAAAGGGATACTGAACCCAAATTTTTTCTTTCATGATTCAGATAGAGCATGCGATTTTAAGCAACTTTCTAATTTACTCCTATTATCAATTTTTCTTTGTTCTCTTGCTATCTTTATTAAAAAAAGAAGGCATCTAAGCTTTTTTTTGGGTTCAGAACTCTGGGTAGCACTTTTTTTTATTGGTGGATGAATTTATCCACCAATCAGCAAGGACAACCCAGGCTGTTCACAAAAAATGGTCCGGTATCTAAACCTACATTCTTGCATTTCAAATAAAGATACCAAGAGAATGAAGAAAATTTGATAATAGGAGTAAATTAGAAAGTTGCTTAAAATGTCATGCTCTATCTGAATCACAAAAGAAAAAAATTGGGTTCAGTGTCCCTTTAAGTATGTGAAGTCAATGCATATATTTCAATAGGGTTCACAAAAAAATCAATAAAAAAAAATCATATTAAATTAATAAATAAAATATTGAAATAAAAAGCATTAAAAATCATAAAACTTGTATTTCAATTTGTATGGAGATTACACAAGGACAATATACTGTTTAATGCATACAGACTAAACCATTTGGCTGGTGTAAATGTTCTTACTTCCACATTTAGTTTTATAATTGCATGGAAATGTCAGGTGTTAATAAGCTTAACCCCACCTTCACTTTAATTTATTGTTCAGCATTGTAGTACTTTTCACAAGAACGAATATGTTGCTAAGCAACTCTAACTCAATTGAATAAAAATAATTATTTTGTGTTTACCTTCATAACCTGTTATCAGCTCAGCTGCCATAGACACACATATATTTCAACATTTTTCAACAAACATATTAAATGTCAAACTCCTATGTTTAGTTAATATAGTTTTCTTTGTGGTTGTAAGCAATATTTAATTTATATAATTAGGAAGATTTCACATTTGGTAATACTAATTGTAAAATACATTTTGACACTTTTTGCCTAGTAAATACAGCATTTAAAGGGACACTGAACCCCCCCAAAAAATATTTCCTGATTCAGATAAAGCATGCAATTTTAAGCAACTTTCTAATTTACTCCTATTATCATTTTTTATTAATTATGTTGCTATCTTTATTTGAAAAGCAAGCATGTAAGTTTAGATGCCGGCCCATTTTTGGTTCACAACTTAGGTTGTTCTTGCTGATTGACTGACATTTAGCCACCACCAATTAACAAGTGCTATCCAGGGTACTTAACCTAAAATTGTCTGGCTCCTTAGCTTAGATGCCTTCTTTTTCAAATAAAGATAGCACAGGAACAAAGAAAAAATGATAATAGGAGTAAAATAGAAAGTTGCTTAAAATGTTATGCTCTATCTGAATCATGAAAGAAAACATTTGGGTTTAGTATCCCTCTAAGTTTAATCCATTAACGACAGCAAGCCCCATAATTAATGGTCTTATTATAGGTTAGTGCAAAACAAAAATCTGACAGTTTTCTAAGCTGCCAAAGATGGTGTTATCCATTTCAGTTGTGGACCAGCCAGAATTAATAGCAGCAATCAGTCTTTTTGTATAACTGCTGATAATAGATAAAAACTCAAAGAGCCAGGTACTAGTTGGCACACTCTCCAAAAAAGGTATCTGGCAAATCTGCCAATCAGCAGATGCAGAGAGTCCCAGTGCAGCAGCTGATTGGTTGATACACCTGCATCCATTTATAGGTGCAATTCTGGAGCAAACCAGGTAAGAAGTTTTTTGTGTTTAATTTAATAAGGGGAAGTTTATTAAATAATAAAACTCTGTCACAAAAAAAGAGTATTTTTACTATTATACATCTGTAGAATTTAGTTTATTTCAATAATAACTAGTTTTTAATGTTAGAGTATTTTTGATTGTCACATTCAATTTCAGGAGAAAACATTTTACAGTCGTTAAATGTAATATTTCTTGACAAAATTAATATTTGGTAACAATTTTTTAAGTCATATTTATTCAATAAAAACAGTTTAATGTGTCAAAAGCAACCATTCACCATCCCATCACATACATTTATTAATATAAATACAATTATTGAACTAAGGTCCTATTTGTTATAGAAACATGTTCAATAGTGCAAGAAACATACATTTTCCTTTAATATGACTGATTCAGTATTTAAAATAGTTAAAGAGTAATTTAGCATGTTCCATATATTATGTCCAAACCCTTGTAAGCCTCTGAGAGCATATTACATGAAGAGTGACAAAGTAGAGCTTGGCATTACTCCTACATAAATATACAAAGCCAAAGGAAGAAGTTAATAAGATGAGATTGAAAATGTGAATGGATCTAAAAGTTCCTATTCAAATTAATAGTCACTTAAAGTGACATTAATCTCACAGCATATATGAACAATTAAACACTGCTATTATTATTCGCATAGGTTGCCAAAATCCTCCAAAACGATAGAACATAGGTGCATTATGCCATGGTACAATTTACGGAAAAGCATCTACAAAAATGATGAGGTGCTCGCGAGCCATGACTGTGAGCTACTCCAGAATACTGGTCCCTTTGTAAAAAGGTAATATATAGAAGTAGGTAATATAAATGTAATACACAGGACAAGTGGTCTTATAAAGCTTCATGCTAAACGGGGTACAAGAACAGCTCATAGGAAAGAGGGGGTTCTGAGATGATGAAATAAATAGTGAAAAACTGGTTGTAACTATCCCTAAATATTAATGTCTTTGGTAACACTTGAAGCTCTAAATGCTTGAATCAAGTCTTATAAAGTAAGGCAGAAAAGTACACAAAATAGGTGCAGTTCTAAAAAAGTATTTTTGGTGGTAACTCGAGATGGTGACAAGATTGGGTGAAAGAAGGTTTTTGGCAAAGCTAAAGAAGGGTGCAGCATTATTTAGGGCCATGTATGGTAGGGTCAGGATTTTGAATTTTATATTTATGGCTCAAGGAAGCCAGAAGAGGGATTAGTAGAGAGGAGGAGCAGAAGAGGAGCATAGTTGAGGAGCGTTTTCTAATGGGGAACAGTCTGGCAGATGCATTGTTGATAGGGACAAATGGTAGTTTTGAAGACTTGAGAGGAAGGCATTTCAATAGTCAAGATGCAAAATGATGAGAACATGTAATATAATCTTGGCTGTGTTTTGTATAAGGAAGTTTCAATTTTCAGAGACTTTTTAAGTGCTAGCCTCTGGATTTTGGTAACAAATGATAATTCTTAGTCAATATTGCTTTAAGACAGTGGGGATGAGGGGATGGTGTGGTTGTTTTAAATGCCTGATAATTTGAATAAGCCTTTTTTTTGTCTATTGAATAACTTCACTTTCTATGTTCTAATGTTAAAGGGACAGTATAGTCCAAAATAAACTTTCATGATACAAATAGGGCATGTAATTTTAAACAACTTTTCAATTTACTTTTATCACCAATTTTGCTTTGTTCTCTTGGTATTCTTAGTTGAAAGCTAAACCTTGGAGATTCATATGCTAATTTCTAAGACCTTAGAGGCCGTCTCTAATCTGAATGCATTTTGACAGTTTTTCAGCACTAGAGGGCGTTAGTTCATGTGTGTCATATAGATAACACTGTGCTCACGCACGTGGAGTTACCTAGGAGTCAATTAATAACATAAATTATGCTTACCTGATAATTTCATTTTCTTCTGATAGAAAGAGTCCACAGCAGCATTCATTACTTTTGGGAAATAAGAACCTAGCCACCAGGAGGAGGCAAAGACACCCCAGCCAAAGGCTAAAATACTCCTCGCACTTCCCTCATCCCCCAGTCATTCTGCAGAGGAACAAGGAACAGCAAGAAATATCAGGGTGAAACGGTGCCAGAAAAATATAAGGACGCCCCACAGATTAAGGGTAGGGTGCTGTGGACTCTTTACATCAGAAGAAAATGAAATTATCAGGTAAGCATAATTTATGTTTTTCTTCTTAAATGGAAAGAGTCCACAGCAGCATTATTTACTTTTGGGAAATCAATACCCAAGCTAAAGAAGACACTGAATGCCAAGATGGGAGGGTACATAGGTGGCCCAAACTGAGGCCACCAGACCTGAACCACAACCCAACAAAAAATCCCGCTTCCTCGAAGCCGAGAAAAATTTGAAGAAAAATTTGAAGAAAAGCCCCGGTGACACTGACTCGCCGTCAATCCAGAGGCAAACAAGAGACCGCAAATGGACTCGACTGAGCCAACAATCATCCAAGAGATACCATCGCCCCAATAAACAGTTCCTCCAACCACCCTAAGCTCCAGGAGCAAGGCAAGGAACCAAAGAAACGAAAAGGTTCCTTTAATACGACAGAAAACACCTCAAGTGTGTGAAGACCTGGCTCATGGAGACAAAAATGGATCCAAACCGAGAATAATGCCACACCACATGAAGCGAAAAAATGGAATAATCTGGACACAGAAATAGGAAACCTCTCCCCAATATCCTGCAAGCAAGGATGTAACAGAAGACGCGAAGTCCTCTCTGCGCCCACCCATAGAATAACAAAGTATTCAACATGAAAATGTGCAATAGACCCAAGAAAAAACCTCAGGATCAACAACACCGTGTCCGTGTAAGATGACGATACCAAAGAGCTTGCAAGGAATTAAGAAGCAGTCCACAGTAAGTGTACTGTGTAAAAACAATCTCTCAACAGAGGGCATTCTCTCAGCAACCTAAGCCGCCCAACCTACACTTAGGCCCCTAAAAAGGAGAACACAAGCCTCCATCAAGGCCTCCCAAGAAGGAGAATATACCCTGGGAATCTGAAGGTAAAGAAAACCATCTCCTGTGTAGGAACAAGGAGAAAGAGAAAACCTCTCCCTGCATACTGAACTAACAAGCTTTCACAGACAAGGGATACCTCGATCCCTAGACCGCTCGAACATTTTTTTATTAAGAAAGCTGCCACAGTGGGATTCAAACTCTAAGCCTTTAGCTTACTAGGCAGGGTAGTTATCCCTTAGGCCACTAAGTCCTGTCTGCAGACCCATACCTAGCTGGATCAACCCAGCCACACAGATCCAGTACAGAAACAAAAAGAATCCTGAAACTGATACAGGAACGAGCGAAGAGATGGAAGGACCATCTCACCAGAGTACAAGGACAACCCGACTCTGACCCCAGATAAGGCCTTAAACTGATAAGTATCTATCAAAACAAGGCCCACAATCTGCTTAGAACCGGAAAGGCCCCAGGTGGACCACCTCCACCCTATGCCTCCCAACCTTAAGAAGTCCTAAACAAAAAAGGACCTCATCTCCAAAGAAAGTTTAATAGTCCATATAAAAGGGAAAGAACCGGAAAGAACAACAATGACCCAAAGGTCCGAACCACCAGTTAAGTGGGTATAAAAACCCAAACGTAAATATCCTAGAAGAGGACCCCCTTACAGGTCGCATGCCAAACACAGGCATAGCCGACCCCAATGACCTGCAAAACAGAAATCCATGGGGACACTAGCAATCGACCAGGGAATTGCAACCCTAAGGAGCAACAGAAGTTGGAAACCCACGCCAGCAGTAGAGTCGAAACCCACACTCAAAGGTGCTAGCCACCCAGGAACTCCCAGATGACATGGGATACTCTGTAAGGAGTAATAAATATTGGAATACCAGGCCGAATCTGACCCGGACAGGTAGATAAATCAAGGACACAGCCCAAGTTCCCACTACCAGAGAACACTCCGACTAATCCTGAGATCCCAGAATCCAAAATAGGATTAGGAAAAAGGAGCAGAGTCTCTGAAGGAAAATAATTCCAGGCATCTAATAGTTCAGGCAGTCTCACCCTAGAACTAAACACCCCAACTGGCCAAAAGTCAGACAAAAAGGGGAATGGACAAATATCCTAAATTTGGATAACGAAAGACTTGCAGGCCCCGACTAAAAAAGGGACCATCCCTAGCTAAAGTTCCACGCTCCAAGGAGCTGGGCCAGAAGTCGTATAAAGGGACCTTTTAGTCACAGGACAACAGCAGGGAACCTTGAAGTCCACAAAACCTTACTAGCCGGGCTAGGCTCTCCATTACCTCCACACAGGCAGAGGGTACAGAGAAAATAAGGTGTTAAACTTTCCCAGCTCCGGGAAACCCTGAGCTAGACAAGTCCCCACAGGGATCAACCATCATCCAGGACGCTGATCCCCAAAAGGGTATCTGACTCACCTGGAGACATGAAAAGAAACCTAAAGGTCTCAACATTTGGACAGACCATACCATCCAAGAATAAAAACTGCATCTAGACACTAGAACAGCAGACACATCCCCTTTAAGGAGTGCAGAGCTGCAACAATTCTTATAGAAAACCCTCCACAAGCTGAACAGCTTATCCAGAAGCCGTAGGATCCAGTCCTAATAGGACCATCCTGAAGCCTTAAACTGAAGGCAAACCACTCAAACAGCGGTAATGGGACCGAAGTCCGCCCACCCTCCCCCACCTGGAGGAGGCACACAAGGCTCTGATGAAATATGACAGATAGTGACACAACGGAACACTCTCACCTACAACTAGAAGCTATAAGGACCGATTAAATCCTTCCCACCTCAGGAACCCTCAGGTTCCTCTCGAATGCTGCAGTGGAACATGAAAAAATGATAAACTGAGCATTCAGCGCTGCTACCAAACCACAGTCAAAACAGCGCCACGTGTCTGAGCAGCTGCAAGACCGGACGAACCCAAACAGGGCCAGCCCATATTAAGGGTCCTAACCAGCAAGCTTCATAAACTCTCCCTCATAGGGGAAAAGGAAAAACAGACATTTTAAACATAAGACTAATGTCCAACAACTTCCACAGAAGTAACCAAGAGTATCAATCCCAGATGGTTTCCGAAGAAAACAAAAACAAATAAAAGACATCCATCGGATATAACTAAAATATTGAGAGTTAAAACCCCAAAAAAAGGCCTACCCGTCAGACCAGCCATATGGAGCCCCATCTCATAACTGGGAAAGAAACTCAAATAAAGATAATAGGAGATTACCTCATACCCATATGTCTAACGTTTAGTACCATTCAAACCATCGGACTGAAAATTCCCATATCTATGTATGATAGGGTCATTCAGTGACTCAAACAGATAGCTGAGCAATACACAAAGGCGCAATCCGGTACCGAAATGCACAACACTCCGGAACAGAAACCTTAGGATACTGCGGAGGCCCACCCCAAGGTGGAATACCCGGGACAACAGGGCACAAGCACATTCTTAAAGAAATGTTTGGACTGTGTAGATGAGCCATCGCCAACATTATCTGAAAGTGAAAGCATGCTGCAAGTTCTCGGGGGAACACACCACCCCGCATGGAGGAACTATAAACTGAGTTACCCGCATGTGTAAGAGGAACATTAGGTAGGGATTAGGATCTTGCTCCTTGGGACACAGGACCCCCAGAGGCAGATGGCTCAGCAGCCCCCTGATTCCCCGAGCCCGAGGAACCGGGTGCTCCCAGATGGCAAATGGAACAAGAATGGTTGACAGGAGTCAACGAGGCTAAATCGGATTCGTCACCTGACACCAAATCTGAATCAGATATTACAATTGTGTCAGTATCCAAATCCTCCGTATCTGAATCTGAAATGATCATAGGCTCAGCATCAAAATCCCCCAAAGCTTTAGGAAGGGATAGCAATATGGACTACTCAGTAACAACAAAATGGCACCTGACACCACCAATGGCTGGGGCACTCACCACCTCCTATGACCAGACCCACGTGGACTAGAATAAATCTCAGACGCCACATGGTCGGGAATGCGGAAATGGGAACAGAGCATAACCACGCCCGGATACAGGGTGAACCGTATAGTCCAAAAAGTGCGTACAGCCAACAGGCCACGTCACTACCAAAGGCCTCTAAGTTCCAACCACGAGCCCATAACCTCACACATATGCAGGATGATTCACATAACAAACATGATTATAAACCCCAATGTCCCATAACCCCCCTCAGGAGATATTAACCCTCGATTCCAAGATCAAACGGAGACTCACTGAGACCCATTTTTAAAAGTTAAACCCGCGAGGAGCTTTAGCCACACAGGAAACATCACATTACAGTACATTGCATAAAGTAAAATGAAACGATCTTACCGGAATCAATGTCGTGGAACAGGAACACGGCCTTTCAAGTGTGAAGAATAGTAGCATCGCTTCCGCCATGGACTTGAGAGAAGAAAGCAGGCAGCAAAATGAAGTTCGACAATGCTGATTGCTTGAGGAGCTGTTAATCTTAGTTGGGATGGTTTCGCAGAAAGAAACTTCCTGCATCTCCGGACTCTAACTTTCATCCAAGCCCTCACTGAGAGGCTAACACGATTACTAAAAACTTCCGTCCCATGCCGAAGAGTACTACCCACCATAAGAGACAAAAACAAAAATTAAAAAATTCTGACACATCTCTGCCAACCTCCTGAGATGAAAGGCAAAGAATGACTGGGGGATGAGGGGAGTGGGTGGAGTATTTAAGCCTTTGGCTGGGGTGTCTTTGCCTCCTCCTGGTGACCAGGTTCTTATTTCCCAAAAGTAATGAATGCTGCTGTGGACTCTTTCCATTTAAGAAGAAAAAGGGGGCAGTTTGCAGAGGCTTAGATACAAGGCAATCACAGGGGTAAATGTATTAACAGAACTGTGTTGGTTATGCAAAACAAGAGAATGGGTAATTATCTTTCTTTTAAAACAATAACAATTCAGACTGTCCCTTTAAACGTAATTATATGCAGTGTGAATGTATTACTTATTGAAAATAAATTTGAAAGAGCACTCATGCTCATGACTGGCAAACCTTTGATTTTTTACTTATTTCCACAGCCAGGATAAGCATAAGATCTGTTCTTCCAGCTGCTCTCTCCATAAGGCAGAGCTCCTACCTCTCAGTAATATTAATGAGAAGCGATTATTCTGTCCATTACCTACATATAACAAAAACAACAACTGTAGTGCTAATCAGAAAATATAACAGGTTTCCACTCAATTGGAATGCATGAATTTTGTGCCTTGTAAAAACTGAAATCTGAAGATAGCAATGGCTGATTGATAATTAATGAAAAATGTGTCACTGCAAGGTTCTTAAGGCAAGTTGAGTCATTGCAGAAATGAAAGGGGCATTTTAGTGCAAAAAACATAATTTATGTAAGAACTTACCTGATAAATTCATTTCTTTCATATTAGCAAGAGTCCATGAGCTAGTGACGTATGGGATATACATTCCTACCAGGAGGGGCAAAGTTTCCCAAACCTCAAAATGCCTACAAATACACCCCTCACCACACCCACAAATCAGTTTAACTAATAGCCAAGAAGTGGGGTGATAAGAAAAAAGTGTGAAAGCATAAAAAATAAGGAATTGGAATAATTGTGCTTTATACAAAAAAATCATAACCACCACAAAAAGGGTTGGCCTCATGGACTCTTGCTAATATGAAAGAAATGAATTTATCAGGTAAGTTCTTACATAAATTATGTTTTCTTTCATGTAATTAGCAAGAGTCCATGAGCTAGTGACGTATGGGATAATGACTACCCAAGATGTTGATCTTTCCACGCAAGAGTCACTAGAGAGGGAGGGATAAAATAAAGACAGCCAATTCCGCTGAAAAATAATCCACACCCAAAATAATTTAAATTTTATAATGAAAAAAACTGAAAATATAAGCAGAAGATTCAAACTGAAACAGCTGCCTGAAGTACTTTTCTACCAAAAACAGCTTCAGAAGAAGAAAACACATCAAAATGGTAGAATTTAGTAAAAGTATGCAAAGAAGACCAAGTTGCTGCTTTGCAAATCTGATCAACCGAAGCTTCATTCCTAAACGCCCAGGAAGTAGAAACTGACCTAGTAGAATGAGCTGTAATCCTTTGAGGCAGAGTTTTACCCGACTCAACATAAGCATGATGGATTAAAGATTTCAACCAAGATGCCAAAGAAATGGCAGAGGCCTTCTGACCTTTCCTAGAACCGGAAAAGATAACAAATAGACTAGAAGTCTTTCGGAAAGTCTTAGTAGCTTCAACATAATATTTCAAAGCTCTAACTACATCCAAAGAATGGAATGATTTCTCCTTAGAATTCATAGGATTAGGACATAATGAAGGAACCACAATTTCTCTACTAATGTTGTTGGAATTCACAACATAGGTAAAAATTCAAAAGAAGTTCGCAACACCGCCTTATCCTGGTGAAAAATCAGAAAAGGAGATTCACAAGAAAGAGCAGATAATTCAGAAACTCTTCTGGCAGAAGATATGGCCAAAAGAAACAAAACTTTCCAAGAAAGTAATTTAATGTCCAATGAATGCATAGGTTCAAATGGAGGAGCTTGAAGAGCCCCCAGAACCAAATTCAAACTCGAAGGAGGAGAAATTGACTTAATAACAGGTTTTATACGAACCAAAGCTTGTACAAAACAATGAATATCAGGAAGAATAGCAATCTTTCTGTGAAAAAGAACAGAAAGAGCAGAGATTTGTCCTTTCAAGGAACTTGCGGACAAACCTTTATCTAAACCATCCTGAAGAAACTGTAAAATTCTCAGAATTCTAAAAGAATGCCAGAAAAAATGATGAGAAAGACACCAAGAAATATAAGTCTTCCAGACTCTATAATATAGATACAGATTTACGAGCCTGTAACATAGAATTAATCACAGAGTCAGAGAAACCTCTTTGACTAAGAATCAAGCGTTCAATCTCCATACCTTTAAATTTAAGGATTTGAGATCCTGATGGAAAAAAGGACCTTTCGACAGAAGGTCTGGTCTTAACGGAAGAGTCCACGGTCAGCAAGAAGCCATCCGGACAAGATCCGCATACCAAAACCTGTGAGGCCATGCTGGAGCTACCAGCAGAACAAACGAGCATTCCTTCAGAATCTTGGAGATCACTCTTGGAAGAAGAACTAGAGGCGGAAAGATATAGGCAGGATGATACTTCCAAGGAAGTGACAATGCATCCACTGCTTCCGCTTGAGGATCCCTGGATCTGGACAGATACCTGGGAAGTTTATTGTTTAGATGAGAGGCCATCAGATCTATTTCTGGAAGTCCCCACATTTGAACAATCTGAAGAAATACCTCTGGGTGAAGAGACCATTCGCCCGGATGCAACATTTGGCGACTGAGATAATCCGCTTCCCAATTGTCTATACCTGGGATATGAACCGCAGAAACTAGACAGGAGCTGGATTCCGCCCAAACCAGAATTCAAGATACTTCTTTCATAGCTAGAGGACTGTGAGTCCCTCCTTGATGATTGATGTATGCCACAGTTGTGACATTGTCTGTCTGAAAACAAATGAACGATTCTCTCTTCAGAAGAGGCCAAGACTGAAGAGCTCTGAAAATTGCATGGAGTTCCAAAATATTGATCGGTAATCTCACCTCCTGAGATTCCCAAACCCCTTGTGCCGTCAGAGACCCCCACACAGCTCCCCAACCTGTAAGACTTGCATCTGTTGAAATTACAGTCCAGGTCGGAAGAACAAAAGAAGCCCCCTGAACTAAACGATGGTGATCTGTCCACCACGTCAGAGAGTGTCGTACAATCGGAATATGCAGATATGCATCCTGAAAATCTATTGTAGACATATAATGCCCTTGCTGAACAAAAGGCAGGATAGTCCTTACAGTTACCATTTTGAATGTTGGTATCCTTACATAACGATTCAATATTTTTAGATCCAGAACTGGTCTGAAGGAATTCTCCTTCTTTGGTACAATGAAGAGATTTGAATAAAACCCCATCCCCTGTTCCAGAACTGGAACTGGCATAATTACTCAAGCTAACTCTAGATCTGAAACACATTTCAGAAATGCTTGAGCCTTCGCTGGATTTATTGGGACACGGGAAAGAAAAAATCTCTTTGCAGGAGGTCTTATCTTGAAACCAATTCTGTACCCTTCTGAAATAATGTTCTGAATCCAAAGATTGTGAACGGAATTGATCCAAATTTCTTTGAAAAAAACATAATTTATGTAAGAACTTACCTGATAAATTAATTTCTTTCATATTAGCAAGAGTCCATGAGCTAGTGACGTATGGGATATACATTCCTACCAGGAGGGGCAAAGTTTCCCAAACCTCAAAATGCCTATAAATACACCCCTCACCACACCCACAATTCAGTTTAACGAATAGCCAAGAAGTGGGGTGATAAAAAAGTGCGAAAGCATATAAAAAAAGGAATTGGAATAATTGTGCTTTATACAAAATCAAAACCACCACAAAAAAGGGCGGGCCTCATGGACTCTTGCTAATATGAAAGAAATGAATTTATCAGGTAAGTTCTTACATAAATTATGTTTTCTTTCATGTAATTAGCAAGAGTCCATGAGCTAGTGACGTATGGGATAATGATTACCCAAGATGTGGATCTTTCCACACAAGAGTCACTAGAGAGGGAGGGATAAAATAAAGACAGCCAATTCCTGCTGAAAATAATCCACACCCAAAATAAAGTTTAATGAAAAACATAAGCAGAAGATTCAAACTGAAACCGCTGCCTGAAGTACTTTTCTACCAAAAACTGCTTCAGAAGAAGAAAATACATCAAAATGGTAGAATTTAGTAAAAGTATGCAAAGAGGACCAAGTTGCTGCTTTGCAAATCTGATCGATCGAAGCTTCATTCCTAAACGCCCAGGAAGTAGAAACTGACCTAGTAGAATGAGCTGTAATCCTCTGAGGCGGAGTTTTACCCGACTCAACATAGGCAAGATGAATTAAAGATTTCAACCAAGATGCCAAAGAAATGGCAGAAGCTTTCTGGCCTTTTCTAGAACCGGAAAAGATAACAAATAGACTAGAAGTCTTTCGGAAAGATTTAGTAGCTTCAACATAATATTTCAAAGCTCTAACAACATCCAAAGAATGCAACGATTTCTCCTTAGAATTCTTAGGATTAGGACATAATGAAGGAACCACAATTTCTCTACTAATGTTGTTGGAATTCACAACTTTAGGTAAAAATTCAAAAGAAGTTCGCAACACCGTCTTATCCTGATGAAAAATCAGAAAAGGAGACTCACAAGAAAGAGCAGATAATTCAGAAACTCTTCTGGCAGAAGAGATGGCCAAAAGGAACAAAACTTTCCAAGAAAGTAATTTAATGTCCAATGAATGCATAGGTTCAAATGGAGGAGCTTGAAGAGCCCCCAGAACCAAATTCAAACTCCAAGGAGGAGAAATTGACTTAATGACAGGTTTTATACGAACCAAAGCTTGTACAAAACAATGAATATCAGGAAGAATAGCAATCTTTCTGTGAAAAAGAACAGAAAGAGCAGAGATTTGTCCTTTCAAGGAACTTGCGGACAAACCCTTATCTAAACCATCCTGAAGAAACTGTAATATTCTCGGTATTCTAAAAGAATGCCAAGAAAAATGATGAGAAAGACACCAAGAAATATAAGTCTTCCAGACTCTATAATATATCTCTCTAGATACAGATTTACGAGCCTGTAACATAGTATTAATCACAGAGTCAGAGAAACCTCTTTGACCAAGAATCAAGCGTTCAATCTCCATACCTTTAAATTTAAGGATTTCAGATCCTGATGGAAAAAAGGACCTTGAGACAGAAGGTCTGGTCTTAACGGAAGAGTCCACGGTTGGCAAGAGGCCATCCGGACAAGATCCGCATACCAAAACCTGTGAGGCCATGCCGTAGCTACCAGCAGAACAAACGAGCATTCCTTCAGAATCTTGGAGATTACTCTTGGAAGAAGAACTAGAGGCGGAAAGATATAGGCAGGATGATACTTCCAAGGAAGTGATAATGCATCCACTGCCTCCGCCTGAGGATCCCGGGATCTGGACAGATACCTGGGAAGTTTCTTTTTTAGATGAGACGCCATCAGATCTATTTCTGGAAGTTCCCACATTTAAACAATCTAGAGAAATATCTCTGGGTGAAGAGACCATTCGCCCGGATGCAACGTTTGGCGACTGAGATAATCCGCTTCCCAATTGTCTATACCTGGGATATGAACCGCAGAGATTAGACAGGAGCTGGATTCCGCCCAAACCAAAATTCGAGATACTTCTTTCATAGCCAGAGGACTGTGAGTCCCTCCTTGATGATTGATGTATGCCACAGTTGTGACATTGTCTGTCTGAAAACAAATGAACGATTCTCTCTTCAGAAGAGGCCAAAACTGAAGAGCTCTGAAAATTGCACGGAGTTCCAAAATATTGATCGGTAATCTCACCTCCTGAGATTCCCAAACTCCTTGTGCCGTCAGAGATCCCCACACAGCTCCCCAACCTGTGAGACTTGCATCTGTTGAAATTACAGTCCAGGTCGGAAGCACAAAAGAAGCCCCCTGAATTAAACGATGGTGATCTGTCCACCACATTAGAGAGTGTCGAACAATCGGTTTTAAAGATATTAATTGAGATATCTTTGTGTAATCCTTGCACCATTGATTCAGCATACAGAGCTGAAGAGGTCGCATGTGAAAATGAGCAAAGGGGATCGCGTCCGATGCAGCAGTCATAAGACCTAGAATTTCCATGCATAAGGCTACCGAAGGGAATGATTGTGACTGAAGGTTTCGACAAGCTGCAATCAATTTTAGACGTCTCTTGTCTGTTAAAGACAGAGTCATGGACACTGAATCTATCTGGAAACCCAGAAAGGTTACCCTTGTCTGAGGAATCAAAGAACTTTTTGGTAAATTGATCCTCCAACCATGATCTTGAAGAAACAACACAAGTCGATTCGTATGAGATTCTGCTAAATGTAAAGACTGAGCAAGTACCAAGATATCATCCAAATATGGAAATACCACAATACCCTGTTCTCTGATTACAGACAGAAGGGCACCGAGAACCTTTGTAAAAATTCTTGGAGCTGTAGCTAGGCCAAACGGTAGAGCCACAAACTGGTAATGCTTGTCCCTTCTGAAATAATGTTCTGAATCCAAAGATTGTGAACAGAATTGATCCAAATTTCTTTGAAAAAACGTAACCTGCCCCCTACCAGCTGAGCTGGAATGAGGGCCGCACCTTCATGTAGACTTAGAAGCAGGCTTTGCCTTTCTAGCAGGCTTGGATTTATTCCAGACTGGAGATGGTTTCCAAACTGAAACTGCTCCTGAGGATGAAGGATCAGGCTTTCGTTCTTTGTTGAAATGAAAGGAACGAAAACGATTATTAGCCCTGTTTTTACCTTTAGATTTTTTATCCTGTGGTAAAAAAGTTCCTTTCCCACCAGTAACAGTTGAGATAATAGAATCCAACTGAGAACCAAATAATTTGTTACCCTGGAAAGAAATGGAAAGTAGAGTTGATTTAGAAGCCATATCAGCATTCCAAGTCTTAAGCCATAAAGCTCTTCTAGCTAAAATAGCTAGAGACATAAACCTGACATCAACTCTGATAATATCAAAAATGGCATCACAGATAAAATTATTAGCATGCTGAAGAAGAATAATAATATCATGAGAATCATGATTTGTTACTTGTTGCGCTAAAGTTTCCAACCAAAAAGTTGAAGCTGCAGCAACATCAGCCAAAGATATAGCAGGTCTAAGAAGATTACCTGAACACAGATAAGCTATTCTTAGAAAGGATTCAATCTTCCTATCTAAAGGATCTTTAAACGAAGTACCATCTGACGTAGGAATGGTAGTACGTTTAGCAAGGGTAGAAATAGCCCCATCAACTTTAGGGATTTTGTCCCAAAAATCTAACCTGTCAGACGGTACAGGATATAATTGCTTAAAACGTTTAGAAGGAGTAAATGAATTACCCAATTTATCCCATTCTTTGGAAATTACTGCAGAAATAGCATTAGGAACAGGAAAAACTTCTGGAATAACCACAGGAGATTTAAATACCTTATCTAAACGTTTAGAATTAGTATCAAGAGGACCAGAATCCTCTATTTCTAAAGCAATTAATACTTCTTTAAGTAAAGAACGAATAAATTCCATTTTAAATAAATATGAAGATTTATCAGCATCAATCTCTGAAACAGAATCCTCTGAACCAGAAGAGTCATCAGAATCAGAATGATGATGTTCATTTAAAAATTCATCTGTAGGGAGAGAAGTTTTAAAAGATTTTTTACGTTTACTAGAAGGAGAAATAACAGACACTGGCCTAGATTTGGAGTTTGGCGGTAGCCGTCAAAACCAGCGTTAGAGGCTCCTAACGCTGGTTTTGGCCGCCCGCTGGTATTTGGAGTCAGTGATTAAAGGGTCTAACGCTCACTTTTCAGCCGCGACTTTTCCATACCGCAGATCCCCCTACGCCATTTGCGTATCCTATATTTTCAATGGGATCTTTCTAACGCCGGTATTTAGAGTCGTTTCTGAAGTGAGCGTTAGAGCTCTAACGACAAAACTCCAGCCGCCTGAAAATAGCAGGAGTTAAGACCTTTCTGGCTAACGCCGGTTTATAAAGCTCTTAACTACTGTACCCTAAAGTACACTAACACCCATAAACTACCTATGTAACCCTAAACCCGAGCTCCCCCCACATCGCCGCCACTCGATTAAAATTTTTAACCCCTAATCTGCCGACCGCCACCTACGTTATACTTATGTACCCCTAATCTGCTGCCCCTAACCCCGCCGACCCCTGTATTACATTTATTAACCCCTAACCTGCCCCCCACAACATCGCCGCCAGCTACTTAAAATAATTAACCCCTAATCTTCTGACCGCAAAGCGCCGCCACCTACGTTATCCCTATGTACCCCTAATCTGCTACCCCTATATTATATTTATTAACCCCTAATCTGCCCCCCTCAACGTCGCCGACACCTGCCTACACTTATTAACCCCTAATCTGCCGAGCGGACCTGAGCGCTACTATAATAAAGTTATTAACCCCTAACCCGCCTCACTAACCCTATCATAAATAGTATTAACCCCTAATCTGCCCTCCCTAACATCGCCGACACCTACCTTCAATTATTAACCCCTAATCTGCCGACCGGAGCTCACCGCTATTCAAATAAATGTATTAACCCCTAAAGCTAAGTCTAACCCTAACACTAACACCCCCCTAAGTTAAATATAATTTACATCTAACGAAATTAATTAACTCTTATTAAATAAATTATTCCTATTTAAAGCTAAATACTTACCTGTAAAATAAATCCTAATATAGCTACAATATAAATTATAATTATATTATAGCTATTTTAGGATTAATATTTATTTTACAGGCAACTTGGTATTTATTTTAACTAGGTACAATAGCTATTAAATAGTTAAGAACTATTTAATAGCTACCTAGTTAAAATAATAACAAATTTACCTGTAAAATAAATCCTAACCTAAGATATAATTAAACCTAACACTACCCTATCAATAAATTAATTAAATAAACTACCTACAATTACCTACAATTAACCTAACACTACACTATCAATACATTAATTAAACACAATTGCTACAAATAAATACAATTAAATAAACTAGCTAAAGTACAAAAAATAAAAAAGAACTAAGTTACAAAAAATAAAAAAATATTTACAAACATAAGAAAAATATTACAACAATTTTAAACTAATTACACCTACTCTAAGCCCCCTAATAAAATAACAAAGGCCCCCAAAATAAAAAATTCCCTACCCTATTCTAAATTAAAAAAGTTACAAGCTCTTTTACCTTACCAGCCCTGAACAGGGCCCTTTGCGGGGCATGCCCCAAGAATTTCAGCTCTTTTGCCTGTAAAAGAATAAATACAATACCCCCCCCCCAACATTACAACCCACCACCCACATACCCCTAATCTTACCCAAACCCCCCTTAAATAAACCTAACACTAAGCCCCTGAAGATCTTCCTACCTTGTCTTCACCATCCAGGTATCACCGATCCGTCCTGGCTCCAACATCTTCATCCAACCCAAGCGGGGGTTGGCGATCCATCATCCGGTGCTGAAGAGGTCCAGAAGAGGCTCCAAAGTCTTCCTCCTATCCGGCAAGAAGAGGACATCCGGACCGGCAAACATCTTCTCCAAGCGGCATCTTCGATCTTCTTCCATCCGGTGCGGAGCGGGTCCATCTTGAAGCAGGCGACGCAGATCCATCCTCTTCTTCCGTTGTCTCCCGACTAATGACGGTTCCTTTAAGGGACGTCATCCAAGATGGCGTCACTCGAATTCCGATTGGCTGATAGGATTCTATCAGCCAATCGGAATTAAGGTAGGAATTTTCTGATTGGCTGATGGAATCAGCCAATCAGAATCAAGTTCAATCCGATTGGCTGATCCAATCAGCCAATCAGATTGAGCTCGCATTCTATTGGCTGTTCCGATCAGCCAATAGAATGCGAGCTCAATCTGATTGGCTGATTGGATCAGCCAATCGGATTGAACTTGATTCTGATTGGCTGATTCCATCAGCCAATCAGAAAATTCCTACCTTAATTCCGATTGGCTGATAGAATCCTATCAGCCAATCGGAATTCGAGGGACGCCATCTTGGATGACGTCCCTTAAAGGAACAGTCATTCGTCGTTCAGTCGTCAGGCCGGATGGATGTTCCGCGCTGGAGGTCTTCAGGATCCTGCCGCTTCGCTCCGGATGGAAGACCATAGAAGATGCCGCCTGGATGATGACTTCAATCGGATGGAAGATCCTCTTCTGCCCCGCTTGGATGAAGACTTTGACCGGATCATGGACCTCTTCAGCCCCCCGCTTGGGCTTGGATCAGGACATCGGAGGAGCTCTTCAGGACGGATCGGTGAACCTGGTATGGTGAAGATAAGGTAGGAAGATCTTCAGGGGCTTAGTGTTAGGTTTATTTAAGGGGGGTTTGGGTTAGATTAGGGGTATGTGGGTGGTGGGTTGTAATGTTCGGGGGCTTGGGTATTGTATTTTTTCTTTTACAGGCAAAAGAGCTGAAATTCTTGGGGCATGCCCCGCAAAGGGCCCTGTTCAGGGCTGGTAAGGTAAAAGAGCTTGTAACTTTTTTAATTTAGAATAGGGTAGGGAATTTTTTATTTTGGGGGGCTTTGTTATTTTATTAGGGGGCTTAGAGTAGGTGTAATTAGTTTAAAATTGTTGTAATATTTTTCTTATGTTTGTAAATATTTTTTTATTTTTTGTAACTTAGTTCTTTTTTATTTTTTGTACTTTAGCTAGTTTATTTAATTGTATTTATTTGTAGGAATTGTGTTTAATTAATTTATTGATAGTGTAGTGTTAGGTTAATTGTAGGTAATTGTAGGTAGTTTATTTAATTATTTTATTGATAGGGTAGTGTTAGGTTTAATTATATCTTAGGTTAGGATTTATTTTACAGGTAAATTTGTTATTATTTTAACTAGGTAACTATTAAATAGTTCTTAACTATTTAATAGCTATTGTACCTAGTTAAAATAAATACCAAGTTGCCTGTAAAATAAATATTAATCCTAAAATAGCTATAATATAATTATAATTTATATTGTAGCTATATTAGGATTTATTTTACAGGTAAGTATTTAGCTTTAAATAGGAATCATTTATTTAATAAGAGTTAATTTATTTCGTTAGATGTAAATTATATTTAAGTTAGGGGGGGGTGTTAGGGTTAGACTTAGCTTTAGGGGTTAATCAATTTATTAGAATAGCGGTGAGCTCCACTCGGCAGATTAGGGGTTGATAATTGAAGGTAGGTGTCGGCGATGTTAGGGAGGGCAGATTAGGGGTTAATACTATTTATGATAGGGTTAGTGAGGCGGATTAGGGGTTAATAACTTTATTATAGTAGCGCTCAGGTCCGCTCGGCAGATTAGGGGTTAATAAGTGTAGGCAGGTGTCGGCGACGTTGAGGGGGACAGATTAGGGGTTAATAAATATAATATAGGGGTCGGCGATGTTAGGGCAGCAGATTAGGGGTACATAGGGATAACGTAGGTTGCGGCGGTTTACGGAGCGGCAGATTAGGGGTTAAAAAAATATGCAGGGGTCAGCGATAGCGGGGGCGGCAGATTAGGGGTTAATAAGTGTAAGGTTAGGGGTGCTTAGACTCGGGGTACATGTTAGAGTGTTAGGTGCAGACGTAGGAAGTGTTTCTCCATAGGAAACAATGGGGCTGCGTTAGGAGCTGAACGCTGCTTTTTTGCAGGTGTTAGGTTTTTTTTCAGCTCAAACAGCCCCATTGTTTTCTATGGGAGAATCGTGCACGAGCACGTTTTTGAGGCCGGCCGCGTCCGTAAGCAACTCTGGTATCGAGAGTTGCATTTGCGGTAAAAATGCTCTACGCTCCTTTTTTGGAGCCTAACGCAGCATTTGTTTAAACTCTCAATACCAGAGTTAAATTTATGGTGCGGACAGAAAAAAGCCCGCGGAGCGTTAACAGCCCTTTTACCGCCAAACTCCAAATCTAGGCCATAGCCTTCTTGATGGATTCAGAAACAAAATCTCTTATGTTATCAGGAACATTCTGCACCTTAGATGTTGAAGGAACTGCAACAGACAATGGTACTTTACTAAAGGAAATATTATCTGCATTAACAAGTTTGTCATGACAATTAATACAAACAACAGCCGGAGGAATAGCTACCAAAAGTTTACAGCAGATACACTTAGCTTTGGTAGATCCAGCACTAGACAGCGATTTTCCTGTAGTATCTTCTGACTCAGATGCAACGTGAGACATCTTGCAATATGTAAGAGAAAAAACAACATATAAAGCAAAATTGATCAAATTCCTTAAATGACAGTTTCAGGAATGGGAAAAAATGCCAAAGAACAAGCTTCTAGCAACCAGAAGCAATGAAAAATGAGACTTAAATAATGTGGAGAAAAAAGCGACGCCCATATTTTTTAGCGCCAAATAAGACGCCCACATTATTTGGCGCCTAAATGCTTTTGGCGCCAAAAATGACGCCACATCCGGAACGCCGACATTTTTGGCGCAAAATAACGTCAAAAAATGACGCAACTTCCGGCGACACGTATGACACCGGAAACGGAAAAGAATTTTTGCGCCAAAAAAGTCTGCGCCAAGAATGACGCAATAAAATGAAGCATTTTCAGCCCCCGCGAGCCTAACAGCCCACAGGGAAAAAAAGAGTAAAATTTTTGAAGGTAAGAAAAAAATGAATAATTCAAATGCATAAACCCAAAAATGAAACTGACTGTCTGAAAAATAAGGAAAGTTGAACATTCTGAGTCAAGGCAAATAAATGTTTGAATACATATATTTAGAACTTTATAAACAAAGTGCCCAACCATAGCTTAGAGTGTCACAGAAAATAAGATTTACTTACCCCAGGACACTCATCTACATGTTTGTAGAAAGCCAAACCAGTACTGAAACGAGAATCAGCAGAGGTAATGGTATATATAAGAGTATATCGTCGATCTGAAAAGGGAGGTAAGAGATGAATCTCTACGACCGATAACAGAGAACCTATGAAATAGACCCCGTAGAAGGAGATCACTGCATTCAAATAGGCAATACTCTCCTCAAATCCCTCTGACATTCACTGCACGCTGAGAGGAAAACCAGGCTCCAACTTGCTGCGGAGCGCATATCAACGTAGAATCTAGCACAAACTTACTTCACCACCTCCATCGGAGGCAAAGTTTGTAAAACTGAATTGTGGGTGTGGTGAGGGGTGTATTTATAGGCATTTTGAGGTTTGGGAAACTTTGCCCCTCCTGGTAGGAATGTATATCCCATACGTCACTAGCTCATGGACTCTTGCTAATTACATGAAAGAAACGTAATCTGCCCCCTACCAGCTGAGCTGGAATGAGGGCCGCACCTTCATGTGGACTTAGGAGCTGGCTTTGATTTTCTAAAAGGCTTGGATTTATTCCAGACTGGAGATGGTTTCCAAACTGAAACCGCTCCTGAGGATGAAGGATCAGGCTTTTGTTCCTTGTTGTGACGAAAGGAACGAAAACGATTATTAGACCTGAATTTACCTTTAGATTTTTTATCCTGTGGTAAAAAAGTTCCTTTCCCTCCAGTAACAGTGGAGATAATAGAGTCCAACTGAGAACCAAATAATGTATTACCCTGGAAAGAAAGGGAAAGCAGAGTAGACTTAGAAGACATATCAGCATTCCAAGTTTTAAGCCATAAAGCTCTTCTAGCTAAAATAGCTAGAGACATATACCTGACATCAACTCTAATGATATCAAAGATGGCATCACAAATAAAATTATTAGCATGTTGAAGAAGAATAATAATGCTATGAGAATTATGATCTGTTACTTGTTGGGCTAAAGCTTCCAACCAAAAAGTTGAAGCTGCAGCAACATCAGCCAATGATATAGCAGGTCTAAGAAGATTACCTGAACACAAATAAGCTTTTCTTAGAAAGGATTCAATTTTCCTATCTAAAGGATCCTTAAAGGAAGTACCATCTGCCGTAGGAATAGTAGTACGCTTAGCAAGAGTAGAGACAGCCCCATCAACCTTAGGGATTTTGTCCCAAAACTCTAATCTGTCAGATGGCACAGGATATAATTGCTTAAAACGTTTAGAAGGAGTAAATGAATTACCCAAATTATTCCACTCTCTGGAAATTACTTCAGAAATAGCACCAGGAACAGGAAAAACTTCTGGAATAACTACAGGGGATTTAAAAACCTTATCTAAACGTTTAGATTTAGTATCAATAGGACCAGAATCCTCAATTTATAAAGCAATTAGGACTTCTTTAAGTAAAGAACGAATAAATTCCATTTTAAATAAATATGAAGATTTATCAGCATCAACCTCAGACAGAATCCTCTGAACCAGAAGAACCATTATCAGAATCAGAATGATGATGTTCATTTAAAAATTCATCTGAACAATGAGAAGTTTTAAAAGACTTTTTATGCATACTAGAAGGAGGAATAACAGACATAGCCTTCTTAATGGATTTAGAAACAAAATCTCTTATGTTATCAGGAACACTCTGAGTATTAGATGTTGACGGAACACTGAGTATTAGATGTTGACGGAACAGCAACAGGTAATGGAACTTTACTAAAGGAAATATCTGCATTAATAAGTTTGTCATGACATGCAATACAAACAACAGCTGGAGGAACAACTACCAAAAGTTTACAGCAGATACACTTAGCTTTGGTAGCTCCAGCACCAGGCAGCGATTTTCTAGAAGTATCTTCTGACTCAGTTGCAACGTGGGACATCTTGCAATATGTAAAAGAAAAAACAACATATAAAGCAAAATTTATCAAATTCCTTAAATGACAGTTTCAGGAATGGGAAAAAATGCCAGTGAACAAGCTTCTAGCAACCAGAAGCAATAAATAATGAGACTTAAATAATGTGGAGACAAAAGAGACGCCCATATTTTTTTAGCGCCCAATAAGACGCCCACATTATTTGGCGCCTAAATGCTTTTGGCGCCAAAAATGACGCCACATCCGGAACACCGACACTTTTGGCGCAAAAGAACGTCAAAAATGACGCAACTTCCGGCGACACGTATGACGCCGGAAACAGGAAAAAAAAAATTTGCGCCAAAAAAGTCCGCGCCAAGAATGACGCAATAAAATGAAGCATTTTCAGCCCCCGCGAGCCTAACAGCCCACAGGGAAAAAGTCAAATTTTAAGGTAAGAAAAAAATGATTGATTCAAATGCATTATCCCAAATATGAAACTGACTGTCTGAAATAAGGAATGTTGAACATCCTGAGTCAAGGCAAATAAATGTTTGAATACATATATTTAGAACTTTATAAAAAAGTGCCCAACCATAGCTTAGAGTGTCACAGAAAATAAGACTTACTTACCCCAGGACACTCATCTACATGTTGTAGAAAGCCAAACCAGTACTGAAATGAAGATCAGCAGAGGTAATGGTATATATATATAAGAGTATATCGTCAATCTGAAAAGGGAGGTAAGAGATGAATCTCTACGACCGATAACAGAGAACGTATGAAATAGATCCCGTAGAAGGAGATCATTGAATTCAAATAGGCAATACTCTCTTCACATCCCTCTGACATTCACTGCACGCTGAGAGGAAAACCGGGCTCCAACCTGCTGCGGAGCGCATATCAACGTAGAATCTAGCACAAACTTACTTCACCACCTCCATAGGAGGCAAAGTTTGTAAAACTGATTTGTGGGTGTGGTGAGGGGTGTATTTGTAGGCATTTTGAGGTTTGGGAAACTTTGCCCCTCCTGGTAGAAATGTATATCCCATACGTCACTAGCTCATGGACTCTTGCTAATTACATGAAAGAAATGACATGCTCTAATTTGTAAGAGTATGACTTTTTAGCATTACTCACCCAGGAGCTTGATGGGTTTGACCATTATATTGATATAACAATTTCTCGGCTGGTATTGCCATTGTGTTTGTACAATGACCACAATCTCAAAATGCTTCTGCCATTAACAACTCTCAGTCTTGAAATTGTTGCCTCCCAAAACTACCTAAAATAGTTATCTGTGTTGCTAATATCACAATTCATATTTTTTTAAAAAAGAAAAATTTACAATTAACTACAAACTAAATGTTGATTTTGGCAGTGGTATTTCCAGAAAATAGTTATAAGGGAGCACTTCCCAGAAGCCCGTCATTGTTGTGGGTGGGGCCATGATGAGTTGTGCAGAGCTGGGCGGTCAGTGGGCAGAGTGTTCTCCCTTCGCCCCTTGATGCTGTCACTGGATTTTGAGGGTTTAGAGATTACATCAGAGTTAGAAGGTATAGTATGTCAACTGAACCCTTTTACTAGTGGGGATGTGTACAATTATTTATTCAATTAACTTGTTGTGCTACAAAACCATAGATATAAGTGTGTATCTGTGCATGTCTATCTAAATAATTTGAACAGAGGCATCTGTATAGTAGGCATGAGTGAATATTAGGTTTTGGAGTTGGCTATTTCTTATTAGTGTGAAAGTGCCCTTTATTTAAATTTTAAATTCATTTGATTTAGCAACTAGAGTACATATGTGTTTGATGTAGTAATTTTCTATAGCTTGGGATAATGTGTTTTGCACCGTACATAAAATCAATGTATCATTAAAAAATGTGGGAATGAGTTAATAAGTTGAAAAGCATTGTCTGTCTAAGGTTCATCGAGTCCTTTTAACCGTTAAATTTGATAAGTGAAAAGTAGATCCATAAATGTGTTGTTAAAGGAACATTATACGCTCAATTTTTCTTTGCATAAATGTTTTGTAGATGATCCATTTATATAGCCTATACAGCTTTTTTTTTTTTTTTTTTATTATAGTTTTGCTTATTTTAAATAACATTGCACTGATTTTCAGACTCCTAAACAAGCCCCACAGTTTTAGGAATATACTGATGTATACCTACTCCAGCTTTCTTCTGTTTGTGTAAAGTCTTTTCATATGCAGAGGAAGGGGGAGGGGGGAGGGTCTGACTATTTCCCAGTTTCAGTGGGTGTTCTAGCTTGATCATGGTAATGTAAGAATTTGACAGGCGCAAACAAACTAAAAGGATTGCCTAAAAACCTTTGTAATTTGAAAGTAGAATTATCATGATCTTACAATTTCTAAATTAAGCAAGAGACCACCAAATTTTTTTTTGGGATTAGGACAAGGAGGTGGGCTTAATCTACTGATTGATGATATCCCAAAAAAATCACTTTAAAAAAATTTTAAAAAAAAAATCAGAAAGTCTTCCAGCAGAAGATATTGCTAAAAACAATACAAACTTCCAAAACAGACGTTACATGTCCACAGCATGCAGGTTCCAAAAGATAACCATGAAAAGCTTGTATAAAAAAAAAATGCGCATGTTGGGTTAGCTTGGGAGCAAACATTTTTTGGCAAAATTGGCAATGTAAAGTAAAGGATCTCTTTTGCATATATCGCACAATAAAATAAACGTACTTCATCCTACACTATTAACCCCCAAACCAACATAACCCCCACCACAATAACCCCTACACCACTTAACCCTTATACCGTCATTACCACCACCACAAAAAGCCATCAAATATATTAGCCAACACAATAAACCCCTATACTGCATTTACCCCATCACAATTAACCCCCTAGACTATTGCACTGTTTCACTGAGGGTGAGGGCTCATAAGGGGTTAATAGTTTAGAGGAGCATTATATGTATATAGAATGTTTTGTGTATATGCATTTTATAACATAATGCATGTTATTGTAATGATTGTATTTTTTTAAACAGCTGGCTTTTTTTTTGCTTTTTTTTAAAAAAAGAAACAAAAAAAAACAATAATACTTATTTTTAGTTATACAATTTTGTTATAAAACTAAGTAGCTGCAACTTGAAATTTACATAACTGCATATATTTATTTTTGTAATAGTAAACATTATGCAGTTATGTAAAACTATAATGTTGTGGCTACTGTCTTTTATAACATTTATATAATAAAAAATAAATATTATTGGGGTTTTTTAACCCCTTAGTGACCGAGGACGTGCAGGGTACGTCTGAAAAAAAAAGGCAGTTAACGCCTGACGACGTACCCTGCACGTCCTCGGCTAAAGTGAGTGCTGGAAGCGATCAAGATCGCTTCCAGGCACTATTACAGTACTGCAGGGATGCCTCGATGTCTAGGCATCCCGGCAGTGCTGTTACGGAGTGCCGGGACCGGATTGATCACTCCCCCTTGAGTGATCACTTCCGGTTTTGCTCCACGTGGAGCCCGGCAGTGCAGCAGAGCATCGGAAGCGATCGGACACGCTTCCGATGCTCTGCTAGTGTGCTAAGTGCCTCGGTGGGTCGAGGCACTTAGTTAGTGTATTAATAAAATAAAAAATGGGCAAAAAAAATTAAAATATAAAATAAAAAAGCCCCCACATATAGCCCCCCCCCCATGAGGCTTCCAAAATGGCGATGCCCAGTGCATCATGGGGCCTCTGGGGGTGTCCCTAGCCTGTCTCACCATAGGGGCAAGCTAGGGTCACCCAATCTGAGCCTTCTTAGAAAAAAAAAAAAATAATAATAAAATCTCCCATTTGTCTGATCAGGTCAATATTTGTAAATATTGACTCTGATCAGTGTGGATCTCCCTCCCTCTCCTCACTTGCTATTTTGTTGGAGAGAGAGAGAGACCTGTATTTTAGCAGAGAGAGATTTATTTCTTTTATTTGTTAAAAAATTTAAAATCCAAAGGCTCTTTTCAGAGCCATTAACCCCTAGCTTGCCAGTGATCACTATAAATCACTGGCAGTAGCACAGCTGCACTTTTTTTTGCTGTCTGTGCATTTTTTTAGGGGTTAATTTTTGTTGTTGTATTTTTTTTAAAAAACCCAAAGGCTCCTTTCAGAGCCATTTAGCTAATTTAATTTAATTTAAAGACTATTTAACCCCTAGCTTGCCAGTGATCGCTATACATCACTGGCATTAGCATAGCTGTACTTTTTTGCTGTCTGTGCATTTTTTAGGGGTTAATTTTTGTTGTTGTAATTTTTTAAAAACCCAAACGCTCCTTTCAGAGCCATTTAGATAATTTAATTTAATTTAAATAGTATTTAACCCCTAGCTTGCCAGTGATCGCTATAAATCACTGGCATTAGCATAGCTGTACTTTTTTGCTGTCTGTGCATTTTTTTAGGGGTTAATTTTTGTTGTTGTAATTTTTTAAAAACCCAAAGGCTCCTTTCAGAGCCATTTAGCTAATTTAATTTAATGAGTATTTAACCCCTAGCTTGCCAGTGATCGCTATAAATCACTGGCATTAGCATAGCTGTACTTTTTTGCTGTCTGTGCATTTTTTTAGGGGTTAATTTTTGTTGTTGTAATTTTTTAAAAACCCAAAGGCTCCTTTCAGAGCCATTTAGCTAATTTAATTTAATTTAAAGAGTATTTAACCCCTAGCTTGCCAGTGATCGCTATAAATCACTGGCATTAGCATAGCTGTACTTTTTTTTAAAAAAACCCAAAGGCCATTTAGTTAATTTAATTTAATTTAAAGAGTATTTAACCCCTAGCTTGCCAGTGATCGCTATAAATCACTGGCATTAGCATAGCTGTACTTTTTTGCTGTCTGTGCATTTTTTTAGGGGTTAATTTTTGTTGTTGTAATTTTTTAAAAACCCAAAGGCTCCTTTCAGAGCCATTTAGCTAATTTAATTTAATTTAAAGAGTATTTAACCCCTAGCTTGCCAGTGATCGCTATAAATCACTGGCATTAGCATAGCTGTACTTTTTTTTAAAAAACCCAAAGGCCATTTAGTTAATTAATTAATTTTGGTTTTCTGTGACAGATACAATAATGTCAAAGAAAACATATAGTGCTGAGGAGGCATATGCCATCCTTGCGTCAGAGTCAGATGCCTCTATGTCTGACTCAGACCCCAATTTTGACCCTGCCATATGCTCAGATACATCATTAGATGCAGTCTCAACTGATAGTGATGTATCTGTGGCTGCTAGCCCCCCTGCCAGCCCCCCTGCTAGCCCCCCTGCCAGCCCCCCTGCTAGAAGGAGGCGTGTTGCTGCCATTGCCGCTGAAGAGTGGGTAACGCCTCATCTCCAGAGACCAGATATCCCACCCTTCACAGCAAATGCTGGCATAAATATAGATGTGGCAGGTTTTAGCCCCCAACAGTTTCTGGAGGTGTTTCTGGGTGATGATGTATTGGGGAACATTGTCGCCCAAACTAATTTATATGCCCATCAGTACCGTGCTGCAAAGCCTGAAACATATTTGGCAAAGCAGCAATGGGCCCCCATCAATGTGCCAGAATTTAAAACATTCTGGGCATTGACTATGCTGATGGGCATCATAAAGAAACCCTCCGTTCGCTCCTACTGGAGCAGTAGCCCCATCTGCTCTACCCCCATTTTCTCCCAGAGTATGTCGAGGCAGAGATATGAAATGATTCTTCATTTCATGCACTTCAGCGACAACAGCCTGTGCCCCCCTAGGGAGCATCCCCAATTTGACAGGCTTTATAAAATCCGCCCCCTGATTACCCACTTTTCTGCCAGGTTTGCAGAGGCTTATACACCTGGAAGGAATATATGCGTTGATGAATCCCTGATGAAGTATAAGGGAAGGCTGGGATTCAAGCAGTATATTCCTTCCAAGCGCTCCAGGTATGGGGTAAAGGTGTATAAGCTCTGTGAGAGCGAGACTGGGTATACTCAGGCCTTCCGGGTGTACGAGGGAAAGGATAGCCACCTTGACCCTCCAGGTTGCCCAGAACATATGGGAACCACTGGCAAGATTGTCTGGGACCTGATATTACCCCTAATGAACAAAGGGTATCACTTGTACTTAGACAATTTTTATACAAGTGTCCTTTTGTTCAAGCTACTGTATTGCTTTGATACAGTAGCTTGCGGTACTATTAAAAAGAACCGCAAAGGTTTCCCAGGACAACTTGTACGCACCCGGCTACGAAGGGGGGAGACCTCAGCTCTGCGCCAAGAGGAGCTGTTGGCACTTAAGTACAGAGACAAGAAGGATGTATACCTTCTTACCACCATCCACACAGAGAGGACAGTGGCGGTCTCTGTACGTGGCAGAGCTGAGATCATAAGGAAGCCAGTGTGCATCAAGTCTTATAACCGACATATGGGTGGGGTTGATCTGGCAGATCAGCTGCTGCAGCCCTACCTAATTATGCGGAAGACAAGGGCCTGGTACAAAAAGGTTGCAATTTACCTAATGCAGATTGCAACCCACAACGCTTTTTTGTTGTTCAAAAAAGCAAACCCCGGAATGAAACAGACTTTTTTACAATTTCAGCTCCAGATCATTTCGGGGATTTTGTACCATGATGCACCTGCTCCCCGGGCGGTGATGGGAGAGAGCAGAGTTGGGGCTACTCATTTTATTTTTAAAATCCCCCCTACTGCCGCAAAGCAGAGACCACAAAAAAAATGCAGAGTCTGTACCAAGAGGGGGCAGAGAAGGGACACTGTATATCACTGTCCTGATTGCCCTGGACAGCCTGGACTCTGCATTGGGGACTGCTTCAAGCGGTACCATACAATGGTCAATTTTTAAAAAATAAATACATTTGCTGTTATTTTTTTTTTGTTATGTTTACTGTTAAATTTTTTGTTGTTATTTTTTTACTTTTAATGTGCCAGATTTTTACATTTCACTAATATATTTTTTTTTCTAAAATGGGGCTGTTCTTTTTTTTTTTTTTTACAAAAACCCCTGTCAAACATATGCATGGGGGACATAGGTGTTCTCAAGGTGCCTTGCAGAAAACAACCTGTAGTTTTTTTTTTGCACTAACTTACAACAGTCTCTCCTAAATCATAGTCAAAAAGCAATGTGTGTGTAAAAATGAAAATTGAAAAATTGCCACCATACACTTTCTCTTTTTTTGGCTAAAAAGCCATCAAAGCACACCATATACAATACCTTGGGGTGTCAACATTTCAAAAATATGCACATTCATGGCAATAAATAAAAGTGGGGTTTACAATAGGCCCCAAACTAAAGATAGGCCTATCAGAAGAAATACTCTCACTTAATAACTAAAATCACAAGTCATAAAATTGTAACATAACCTTCCCAAAATCCTGGCAAACCTATGCATGGGGGGCATAGGTGTACTCAGGGTGCCTAGCAGAAAACAACCTGAAGTATTTTTTTGCACTAACTTACAACAGTCTCTCCTAAATCATAGTAAAAAAGCAATGTGTGTGTAAAAATGAAAATTGAAAAAATGCCACCATACACTTTCTCCAATTTTTTTTAGCTAAAACAGTTACTTCAAATGCATCAAAGCACACCATATACGATACCTTGGGGTGTCAACATTTAAAAAATATGCACATTCATGGCAATAAATAAAAGTGGGGTTTACAATAGGCCCCAAACTAAAGATAGGCCTATCAGAAGAAATACTCTCACTTAATAACTAAAATCACAAGTCATAAAATTGTAACATAACCTTCCCAAAATCCTGGCAAACCTATGCATGGGGGGCATAGGTGTACTCAGGGTGCCTAGCAGAAAACAACCTGAAGTATTTTTTTGCACTAACTTACAACAGTCTCTCCTAAATCATAGTCAAAAAGCAATGTGTGTGTAAAAATGAAAATTGAAAAAATGCCACCATACACTTTCTCCAATTTTTTTAGCTAAAACAGTTACTTCAAATGCATCAAAGCACACCATATACAATACCTTGGGGTGTCAACATTTCAAAAATATGCACATTCATGGAAACAAATAAATTGGGGTATGTTAAAATACCCCCAAAAAGACAATAGGCAAAGAAAATATGTTAAATGTGAAAAAAAAATCACAAACGCATGTTGGACATTTGGCATTACACCCCCGAACAAGCCAAGAAACTTATGCATAGGTGGTATCACTGTACTCAGGAGATGTTGGTGAACACATATTGGGGTCTTCTTTGGCAGTAACACATAACAGGAGCTGAGAATTCATGTCTAAAGTACAATGTGTGTGAAAAATAACACACAAAAAATGACTGCCTAATAGTTTGACAAAGAATTAGTGCATGGAAAGTGTTAAAATACCAGCATTTGAAATACCCTAGGGTGTCTACTTTTCAAAAATATATGGTTTGATGGGGGTAAATTACATTGGCCGGCTTCAGAAATGTCCTACATAGGACATGGGTGCATGGGATGTGAAAATTCCAAGTTGAAAAACTGGAATGCGCCCCCTAAAAATAAGGCCTTTTAGCCCCCAGAGAACCCAACACACCTATACATGGGTGGTATCACTGTACTCAGGAGATGTTGTTGAATACATATTGAGGGTTTTTTTGGCAGTAACACATAACAGGGACTGAGAATATATGCCTAAAGTACAACGTGTGTGAAAAATAACACAAAAAAAATGACTACCCAAAAGTTTGACAAAGACTAGTGGTTGAAATAGTGCATGGAAAGTGTTAAAATACCAGCATTTGAAATACCCTAGGGTGTCTACTTTTCAAAAATATATGGTTTGATGGGGGTAATTTACATTGCCCGGCTTCAGAAATGTCCCAAATAGGACATGGGTGCATGATGACAGATATGAAAATTCCAAGTTGAAAAACTGGAATGCGCCCCCTAAAAATAAGGCATTTTAGCCCCCAGAGAACCCAACACACCTATACATGGGTGGTATCACTGTACTCAGGAGATGTTGTTGAATACATATTGAGGGTTTTTTTGGCAGTAACACATAACAGGGACTGAGAATATATGCCTAAAGTACAACGTGTGTGAAAAATAACACAAAAAAAATGACTACCCAAAAGTTTGACAAAGACTAGTGGTTGAAATAGTGCATGGAAAGTGTTAAAATACCAGCATTTGAAATACCCTAGGGTGTCTACTTTTCAAAAATATATGGTTTGATGGGGGTAATTTACATTGCCCGGCTTCAGAAATGTCCCAAATAGGACATGGGTGCATGATGACAGATATGAAAATTCCAAGTTGAAAAACTGGAATGCGCCCCCTAAAAATAAGGCCTTTTAGCCCCCAGAGAACCCAACACACCTATACATGGGTGGTATCACTGTACTCAGGAGATGTTGTTGAATACATATTGAGGTTTTATTTGGCAGTAACACATAACAGGGACTGAGAATATATGCCTAAATTACAATGTGTGTGAAAAAAAATGCAAAAAAATGACTACCTAAAGGTTTGACAAAGACTAGTGGTTGAATTAGTGCATGGAAAGTGTTAAAATACCAGCATTTGAAATACCCTAGGGTGTCTACTTTTCAAAAATATATGGTTTGATGGGGGTAATTTACATTGGCCGGCTTCAGAAATGTCCCAAATAGGACATGGGTGCATGATGACAGATGTGAAAATTCCAAGTTGAAAAACTGGAATGCGCCCCCTAAAATTAAGGCCTTTTAGCCCCCAGAGAACCCGACACACCTATACATGGGTGGTATCACTGTACTCAGGAGATGTTGTTGAATACATATTGAGGTTTTTTTTGGCAGTAACACATAACAGGGACTGAGAATATATGCCTAAAGTACAATGTGTGTGAAAAATAATGCAAAAAAAATGACTACCTAAAAGTTTGACAAAGACTAGTGGTTGAATTAGTGCATGGAAAGTGTTAAAATACCAGCATTTGAAATACCCTAGGGTGTCTACTTTTCAAAAATATATGGTTTGATGGGGGTAATTTACATTGCCCGGCTTCAGAAATGTCCCAAATAGGACATGGGTGCATGATGACAGATATGAAAATTCCAAGTTGAAAAACTGGAATGCGCCCCCTAAAAATAAGGCCTTTTAGCCCCCAGAGAACCCAACACACCTATACATGGGTGGTATCACTGTACTCAGGAGATGTTGTTGAATACATATTGAGGTTTTTTTTGGCAGTAACACATAACAGGGACTGAGAATATATGCCTAAATTCAATGTGTGTGAAAAATAATGCAAAAAAATGACTACCTAAAGGTTTGACAAAGACTAGTGGTTGAATTAGTGCATGGAAAGTGTTAAAATACCAGCATTTGAAATACCCTAGGGTGTCTACTTTTCAAAAATATATGGTTTGATGGGGGTAATTTACATTGGCCGGCTTCAGAAATGTCCCAAATAGGACATGGGTGCATGATGACAGATGTGAAAATTCCAAGTTGAAAAACTGGAATGCGCCCCCTAAAATTAAGGCCTTTTAGCCCCCAGAGAACCCGACACACCTATACATGGGTGGTATCACTGTACTCAGGAGATGTTGTTGAATACATATTGAGGTTTTTTTTGGCAGTAACACATAACAGGGACTGAGAATATATGCCTAAAGTACAATGTGTGTGAAAAATAATGCAAAAAAATGACTACCTAAAAGTTTGACAAAGACTAGTGGTTGAATTAGTGCATGGAAAGTGTTAAAATACCAGCATTTGAAATACCCTAGGGTGTCTACTTTTCAAAAATATATGGTTTGATGGGGGTAATTTACATTGGCCGGCTTCAGAAATGTCCCAAATAGGACATGGGTGCATGATGACAGATGTGAAAATTCCAAGTTGAAAAACTGGAATGCGCCCCCTAAAATTAAGGCCTTTTAGCCCCCAGAGAACCTGACACACCTATACATGGGGGGTATCACTGTACTCAGGAGATGTTGTTGAATACATATTGAGGTTTTTTTTGGCAGTAACACATAACAGGGACTGAGAATATATGCCTAAAGTACAATGTGTGTGAAAAATAATGCAAAAAAAATGACTACCTAAAAGTTTGACAAAGACTAGTGGTTGAATTAGTGCATGGAAAGTGTTAAAATACCAGCATTTGAAATACCCTAGGGTGTCTACTTTTCAAAAATATATGGTTTGATGGGGGTAATTTACATTGGCCGGCTTCAGAAATGTCCCAAATAGGACATGGGTGCATGATGACAGATGTGAAAATTCCAAGTTGAAAAACTGGAATGCGCCCCCTAAAATTAAGGCCTTTTAGCCCCCAGAGAACCCGACACACCTATACATGGGGAGTATCACTGTACTCAGAAGTTGTTGTTGAACACATATTGAGGTGTTTTTGGTCAGTAACATATAACAGGAACTGAGAATCCATGCCTAAAGTACAATGCGTGTGAAAAATAACACACCAAAATGACTACCCAAAAGTTTGACAAAGACTGGTGGTTGAATTAGTGCATGCAAAGTGTTAAAATACCAGCATTTGAAATACCCTAGGGTGTCTACTTTTTAAAAATATATGGTTTGATGGGGGTAATTTGCATTGTCCGGCTTCAGAAATGTCCCAAATAGGACATGGGTGCATGACGACAGATGTGAAAATTCCAAATTAAAAAACTGGAATGCGCCCCCTAAAAATAAGGCCTTTTAGCCCCCAGAGAACCCAACAGACCTATACATGGGTGGTATCACTGTACTCAGGAGATGCTGCTGAAGACATATTGGGGTGTTATTTGGCAGTAACCCTTAACGTTCTCAGTAAATGTATTCTTGAATTGCTATTTTGTCAAAAAATCACCACTTTTTTTTTTTTTTTCAAACTTTGGCATAGATTGGTGGTAAAATAGTTGCATGGAAAGAGTCAAAATACCCCATGTTTAATACCTTAGGTTGTGTTCTTTTAAAAAATATATATATGTGAAGGGTTAATCAGGGATTCCTGACAGATATCAGTGTTCCAATGTAACTATCGCTAATTTTTTTAAAAAATTTTTGGAAATAGCAAAGTGCTACTTGTACTTATTGCCCTATAACTTGCAAAAAAAGCAAAGAACATGTAAACATTGAGTATTTCTAAACTCAGGACAAAATTTAGAAACTATTTAGCATGGAAGTTTTTTGGTAGTTGTTGAAGTGTAGGAGATTTTGAGGGTCAAAGTTAGAAAAAGTGTGTTTTTTTCAATTTTTTCCTCATATTTTATAAATTTTTTTATAGTAAATTATAAGATATGATGAATATAATGGTATCTTTAGAAAGTCCATTTAATGGCGAGAAAAACGGTATATAATATGTGTGGGTACAGTAAATGAGTAAGAGGAAAATTACAGCTAAACACAAACACCGCAGAAATGTAAAAATAGCCTTGGTCCCAAACGGACAGAAAATGGAAAAGTGCTGCGGTCATTAAGGGGTTAAATAAAAGAACACACAAAGAAACAACAGCTGTTTAAAATCAAAACAATAATTACAATAATATACATTATACCAGAAAATGTCATATACATGAAACATTGTATATACATTGTATATACGTACGTGTTTAATATTATGTGTTTTTTTTTTTTTAAATTTACTTTATTAGTAAGTTAGATCGCAGACATCACATAGATGTAGGCGTTCGGTGGGAGTTAGCTGGGCATTTCAGGGGAGTAACCTGCATTATAATTTGGAACCATTGCCACTTGTGCGATATATTCCAAACGCTGCTCTCCAGGTTAAGTACAGGTTTTCAGCCATATTTTCCAGCGTGAGGCAGGTTGTGTAGGTACAGTAGATATAAGATTAGGTGTATATTATTTTAAGTGATCCTGCACAGAAACCTCCTTTTGTTTCAGTGAACACACTGTCTGGGCTGCGTAGGAACACTTCAAATAGAGCCCTCCCACATATAGCGCAGATGAGTGGTGACGCCGGCAGACTTTTGCTGACATAACAAACCACATTATATCCTATGGGACATACATCGCCACTTGGCACTTTGCGGTTCAACCCCCTTTTTTTTATATATATATTACCAGACCGACGGGTTGCGAACTTGGCAATTTCCCATCAATCTGACTATGTTTTGAATATCAGGCCCTCAGAGAAAACAATTGAAAATAAATATGTTATTACTTATCTCTCTAACCCCTCTGGTTACTTTTGCTGGCTATGTTTACATAGCTTTTCTATGACAATAACTATTGAAATTTTCAGTATTGGTGGGAATACCACAGGCAAAATCAGCTCTTCCAAATGCTAAAATAAAGCTAAGAAACAATTTATAAACAATTTAATTCACACCAGCAAAATGTAGAATTGGAAACAAATTAAAGGGGGGAAATGTTACAGTAGACTGTCCCTTTAATGTCATTTAAGAGTGACACTTTCAAAATAATGTTTAATAATAATAGTAATAATGCACCTTGGTCGAGATTAACTGATCTATGGCCTCATACAACTCAAATGGGGATATTTTCTGCATAGAGAATGATGTAACTTGTGTATTATTTATAATTGTTTTTCATGTAAGTTTTACCAGTTTGGTCCTTTACTTTCAGATGTTTATTTCCAGAGAAGAAAAACTGAGAAAACAAATTCTTGTTATATCAAAGTAATAAAAGCTTGTGATACTAAAATAACAATATTTTATATACTGCTGGGAACATTCTCAATATCATTATTTTGAACAGCATTATGTGTGGTTTGTGTAGCTTTGCTGTATAATAAACGCATAAAGATTCAGACTGAAGATGTTGTGAAAATTGGATTCCATTATTATAGATATACAATCAATTATTGCTTAATAGAGTATTCTCCCTTTGTGCATCTACCAATACATTTGCCTTCAACTGTAGGTATTTTACATGACATACTATTCATTTTGAGATATGATTTTTTTTAAAAAATACTCTATAGGGTTTTGAATTATAGTACTTTAAATGTTAAAGAGACAAACATGAAACAGTAAAGTTTATACATGTTGAAATGTTTGGGGGGGGGGGGGTTGCATTAAAATGTTTAAGATAATCTGTTTATTTTGATTTTGATTAGCAGGAAGTGCTAATGGACCTTAAAGGGATAGGAACGTCAAAATTAAATGTGAACGATTCAGAAAGAGCATGTAATTTTAAGACACTTTTAAATTTACTTATATTTTCAAATGTGCTTTATTGTCTTGGTATCCCTTGTTGAAAAAGAATATGCACATATACTACATTAGTGGGAGCTAGCTGCTGATTGGTGCCTGCACACATTTCTCTCTTGTGATTGGCTAACTAGATGTTTTCAGCTAGCTGCCAGTAGTGCAA